>NW_006800745.1:17990-54835 GCF_000485575.1 Poecilia formosa | reverse complement strand
GCTGCGTGGTGTCGGGCTGCGTGGTGTCGGGCTGCGTGGTGTCGGGCTGCATGTTCGACTGCACTCACTTCCTCCTCAGCCTCACTTTCCTTCTTTCTGTCGACTTCTTCTCCGTCTTCCTGCTCTTTAGGAGATCCGCCAGCTGCGGCTGAAGCAGGACGGTTACGTTAGAGAAATATCCGACCTCCAGGAGACGGTGGAGTGGAAGGATAAAAAGATTGGGGTATGACCTCTGACCCCGTTCCTCCTTTTGCATGAAATGTTTCCACTCTGCGTCTTCTCACTGCTCCTCTCTGCTTCCCGCTGCCGCTCAGGCGCTGGAGCGGCAGAAAGAATACTCAGACGCCATCCGCATGGAGCGGGATGAGCTCAGGGAGGAGGCGGTGAAGCTGAAGGATATTCTGAAGGTACTGAGAGGAACCCCTGCTGGTTTCCTCTGCGCCGCTCTCTGCCGCTAACATGCTAGCTGTTCTGTGCAGAAACACGGGATAGTCCTGGGACCGGACCTGAACATCAACGGAGACGCCGGGCCGTCGGAGGTGGACGGGTCAGCTGGAGCGGAGCGGCCGGCCCAGGCGGCTCCCTCAGAAGGAAACGGCGTCCTTGGTAAAAACTGCTGCTGCTGCTGGGCTCAGACTGAAGGCATGCAGCTTCTCCTGCTCCTCCCTCTGAACGCTTCCAAACTCTGACCCATGCTCCTCCTCCTCCTCATCCTGATTCGTTTCACTGCTTCCAGTTTGGTGATCCTCTGAGTTTTTCTAAAATTCAGTTTGTTTCAGATGTGATTTTACTGAACCTTCAAACCCAGAAGGATCTGATTAAAGATTATTGCAGTTTTATCAACTTTTCTATCGTTGGTAACGAATCGACAGTAAAATGAGTTGTAATAATTCACAGAAACGGCATTTATTAGTAAAAATTATAATTGACTTTCTGAAAACAAAGAGAATCACCAGCTTTAATTCTTAAAGGGATAGTTTGATGCTTCAGGTTCAGTGGAGAAGTTTTAAGCAGTCAGTAGCTGTAAATTTTTAGTATTGATATCTGTAATATTCTCTGCTTATTTCCTGAAATGATAATAACAAAAATAGTTTCTGGAAAGCTAAAGTCGGGTGATTGTGAGTCGAGACGTTGAGTCGTTTAGGCTCCAATTCTGACCAGCATTGTTCCTCTGACTCCTCATTTATCAAACCAGTATAGCGTACACTACATTAGTGAACCTTGCAGTGACTGTGTGAGCCTCACTTCGCTCCACATCAGTAGTTGGTCTAAGGGTTTAGGTTCTGTCCTCCATTACTGCCTGTAAAGAGTCCAAACTGGTAGGACAGTGACTGCTTAAACCTTTCCTCTGAAAAACCAAACTGTTCCTTTAAGTAGGACACATGCATCTGACATCTAGCTGTTCCCTCGAAGCTAACGTCTGCTCTGCAGACTTCCTCCTCCTCCTTTGTGTGAGTTACTTTCTGCTCTGGCTTTAATGGGGCGTCTCTAGATCTGATGGGAGTCGGGTTATGAGCGCTGAAGTGTTGAGCGGCCGCCTTCTGGTGCGATCCACGCCGTTTTCTCTTGATGATGGTGTAAACTCAGCTCCAGGCTTCCCTCTCGTCCCCAACTGGTGGGGAATGAAGGTGTTCTTCTTTTCCTGTTTCGCTTCTCCTGCTTCTGTCAGACATCTTGGCTCTGAGCTTCACCAAATTGGTCCATTGTTCTTCCTGTCCCTTACTGCTGCTGGCGCCTCCTGATGAACTTTGCAATGCAGAAAGCTGTTTTTGTTGGCCGTCTATCACCGTCTGCTCTCCATGATCTCCCAGGCAGCACAGAGGAGTTGAGGGCTTGCAGAGAGGAAGACATGGCTCCAGAGCAGCAAGAAGAAACACTGGAGGACGTCAAAGAGAATCACTTGAGCTGCGATGGACAGGCTCCAGAAGCCCAGACCTGCTTTCCTTCTGAGGAAAGTCACCTCGACGGTCAAATAACTGTAGATCCGATTGATCGTCCAGATCCTAAAGCGAAAGCCGTAATCGTTGTCAGCCAAGATCTTCAGTTGATCCAGACATCTGGAGAAACAGAAACATCTGAGATTGATTCCATCAGTCATCCAGGTTTAACCGAAACCCAAAGTACCGGCACTGAAGCACCTGGTGGTGACCTTTCAGGAGGTCAGGAACGCAAACAAGAAGTTGTTACAACAGAATCTTTAGCTAAACAAGCTGTTCCAGTTGGATTGAACTCCGAACCTCAACAAGAACCTGAGGAGGCAGAAAATGACGAGGCTGAGGAAACGGCGAGTAAGTCCCAAGCTCAGGCCTCTACCGCGTCTGGGAAGAAGAAGAAAAGGAAGAAGAAGGGAAAGAAAAAAGGAGGAACTCATGAAAACAAAGACCAACAAAAAGCTGGAACCGAGAAGCAAAACGAAAAAACCAGGAAGGATTCAGTCATACAAAATAACGGGCTCACAGCAGAACAGGATAACAGTGGGTCCACTGCTAGACCTCAAGTCAACCAAGAACCTGAGAAAGTAAAAGATCTGGAGCCCTCTGAAAATGTTTCTACCAAGGAAAATCTGCAAGAACCGAACACAGATCCGGGTTCAGAAGGTCACAACCAAGAGAAATATACAAACACCAAGATGTTAGAAGGAGCTGAAGTTCTGGGATCAACCCAGGTGCCTCGTCTTGGAGTGGAGATCGTTAATGATACGCAGAACAAGGAATGTGAAGATCCAGAAAAGCCAAATGAAGGTTCTGCTGTTGACATCCTAAAGGAATCTGAAATAACTGGTCCTGATCAAGAAGGTAATCTTGTCACATGTAAGAGCAAAGATGATCCTGATTCGAGTGAAGATATCCCTACAAGAGAAGACACCTCAGATCTCCAACAGTCAACCACAGATCATGTTTCAGGAGATGAAGGGAAAACCGGAAACACGGAGATGTTGGAACAAAGTGATACTGTGGGATCTTCTGAAACATCTTGTCTGATTGGAACGAGAGCAGAGCTTTCTGAGGACGAACAGAACGAGGAAACATCTCCAACAGCCAAAGAAAGTGCAGAACCCCCTGAAGGATTCCTCCAAGATGAACCACTGGAAGAATCTGTTCCAGAGGCCAAGATGGCTGGAGGTGATGCTACAGAAACAAATCTGCCCTCAAACGAAGGTGATGAAGGTCCAAACAAACACCTTCCATCATGTGACGATACCGCTGCCACCCCAGCCTTCCAGGAACCCAACAATGATCACGTTTCAGGAGACCAGGAAGAGGAAACCGATGCTGTGGAATCACCTGAAACTCCAGATGAGGAGCTTGTTGAGGTTCTGCAGAACCAGGAAGGAACTTCAGAACCAGAGAAACATGAATCAGTGCTGCAAACCACAGAAACTTCCCAAGCTGAAACAATTAAGAGGCCCAATGTGTCTGAAACGGCTGAAGATGTTAAAGAGATGGAATCTGAAACCGGCTCTGATCGAGGAGCAAACCTCCTGACTTCTGGAAAGAGTGAAGATCCTGAAGAGGCGTTTCCTCCAGACAGCTCTTCACCAGAAGACGTCGCTGTTGTCCAAAATGTCCGCACCAAGTCAGAATCAATGGATAGAGACGGGAAGATGATTAACAACCCTGAAAGCATCGTTGAGTTGGCTGGTGAAGAACATGATGGAGTCCCTGAGTCCAGAACCTGTCCTGAAATTAATGAGGAAACATCTGCATCACCAGCAAACGATGACGCCAGAGCTCATCCCGAAACCTCGCCAACCTCAAACGGCCCCAAGCCCTGCATGAGGGAACCAGAGGAGGCAGCTGAGCCAGACGATGGAGAGCCAAAGGTCGAGACCTCTGAAGAAATCTGCCGAGATGATGAAGAGTTGAATGGAGGAGGAGGAGAACCTGAAGATCCACTGTTACACATGAAAGATGAGGTGGAGTTAGCGGATCTAACCAAAGCAGAAACTGGAGATACTGGTTCTCCTCCCAAAGAGGAGCAGAAGGAAGCGTCTGCTGAACGCCCAGAGCCTGAAGATTGTCCAAACACTGAGGAGGTTAACTCTTCTCAAGGTGCTGAGCAGGTGAAGGAGTCCATGGAGGAACCTGAGGGGGATGATTCACCTCCAGACGTTCAGCTGGACAGCGACGAGGACGACGGAGAGGAGGACGAAGGACAGTCTTTTGATTTTGATGACTCGGATGTGGAAGCAGCTGTTGAATCTGCTCTGTGCAACAAACTGGAACAGGAAGACGATGAGAAAGGAGCTGAAGTCAACGGGAAGAATTCAGAGCTTTGCCAAAGTAACGCGGAGACAAAGACAGAAGATGGCGAGGAGGTTTCCGAGGATGACGATAGCAAAGTTGATCAGCCTTCAACTCAAAATGACCTGCCGTGTGGAGACAACCCACCTGAAAAGGTTGAAAATGTTCCAGAGAACATTGAGCAGGAAACGTCCCCAACAGTTGAGGAAGGGTTAGATGCCACCGAGGTTCCTTCAGATCCACAAAAGACTCCAGAACAAACCGATGGCACCAAAGAGGTACCACAGGCAGGGAAAGACCCAAAGAAGAAGAAAGGCAAAGGCAAGAGTAAAGAGGACTGTAAGATGTCTTAGTTGGTCTGGGACAACAGGGTCCAACACTCAGCAGGACGGGTCTAAAATGGACCACATACACACCAGTGACGGATTCAGTTTGCAAAGAGCTGGAACATCTAGAACTTCATCAGTACTGGCTATTGAAGCAACCAGAGGCGGTGATATCAGCACTTCATGGAGTTTGATGGGGTTTGATGTCCCAGTGACCCGATGATGGAACCAGAAAATCCACTCGTTGTTTCATTGGTACCATGTTTCAGAACCAGATAAATCTGCTTCTATGCGATTCGGCAAGAACAAAACAAGATTCTGTCCGTTCAGGACGTTTTGTACATCTCTAGAAACCCAAGAGCAGAACTTCCACCGCATCACACACCATTACTGTAGCCACGCCCACTTCAGATTTTAGACCAGTTGCGAACTCCCAGATCAGATCTGCAAACAAACACCTCTGGAGACAGAACAAATGTCCTGGTTCTTGTGGAGTATTTCCATCCCTTTAGGACGATGGCTGACGACGAAACACGTTGGGAAAGCATGAATGAAACTCCGAAACACAAAAACAACAAAAAGTGAAATGAAAAACACTGCAACCAGAGGAAGCAGAAGCAAAAGGGAAAATGATGCAAATAGCAAAAACAGCAGGCAGCGTAAAATGCTGCAACCTGGTTCCACAAACAGAAGTCCTCCAGACCACTAGGGGGAGTCTGGAGCAGGTACATATACATTCTGCTGTTATGTAAAAGATATGAAGCATAATATACCTTTTCCAACTTTCTTCTGGACTTTACTGAGGGTCTGGACCCAGATGATTTGGTGACCAACTCCCCCTGGTGGTGTGGAGGACTAATGTTTCATGGAGCCAGTTTGCAGCATTTTGCATTTGCTGCTGTTTTTACCATTAATGGCATTTTACCTTTTGCGTTTATCTCCTGTGGTTGCAGCGTTTTCTGTTGTTTGAGAGTTTGTGTCAGTCATGTGAATGCTGACACATCATCAGATGTGGGTTTGCTCCATCAGATGTGGGTTTGCTCCATCAGATGTGGGTTTGCTCCATCAGACCTCCTGGTAACCCACAGTCAAACTCCCTGAAGTTCTGCTGAGCTCTGGCTCCCATCCCAGACCAGCCAGCTGCTTGGTTCACATCTCTGGTCTGCATGTGGCCCAAACCACAGAAAAACTTACACAGCGATGTGGCGTAAAGCGCCCTCTGCTGGAGAGTTCAGCTCTCTACAAGTTGTCAGAATATTTAAAGTCCTCTCAGCACTTTGATGTATTCCTGTATGAACTGAATGCAAGAGAAGTTGAGTGACCTGAACTGTCCATCTCTGGTTTATTGAACTGATATCATGTTTGCTGTCTTCCTGCCGTTCCACTGCCTTCATGGTTTAACTGTAAACTTTCAGGCCAAAGCAGCTTCTGCATGTTTTTCTCTGTTTACCTGGAGAGCAGATCAGACTCTCAGCTTCCCTCTGGAGTTCAGAATGACTTTGATTTTGTTTGCATCTTGTTGCACTAAACCGTTAAAACCTGCTGTTACCGTTGCTCTAAATAAACATCTACTGAAACTTTTTGACGAAGCGGCGGTGTGTGTAATTGACTGTGTGCATGCTAACACCATCACCCTCCCGTCCCTCCTGGATGCTGCTGCGCTGCATGCCTTGGTTCTCCTCCCCATCCATCTCCCTGGCTGCTGCCACCCTGCGGTACGTTCACACATTCCCTTTAAATAAATCATTGCTGTATTTATTGATTTGATCTGCGATGCTGTAGGAAAGTCTTGATTCTTCTCCTTTCTGGAAATTTGGAAGATAAGACTTTGCTTTTTCACTCAGTTACATTAATCGCTATTTGTAGATGTTTTTACATAAAAACATGCAAAAAACACACACACACAAAAAAAGATTTTTGGGAATTCCTGCTAACAGTTGGAGAGGTTCTCGGTCAGTATTTAGCTCCTGCTCTGGTTCTTGAGTCGTCCTGAAATTCATCTCTGCCCCAACACATGATGTTGTGGTATTGGTGCCAAAATTCAGACTATGGCTCATCTAGCGGTGGCTACATTCATGTCGCAGGAGAATATATCCCTTCAGAAGCTACTGATCCGGTACCGCTAACCAAGTCCAAATGAGGAGGAGCCTTAGTTAGCATTAGCTTTGGAGATGATTAGCAGGCCTAAGCTGAGGACTGTCTGGATTGCCTTCGTCCTCTGCTGTCCGTTAGCACAGGCAGGCTAGCATTAGCTTTGGCTAAGTTAGAGTTAACATTGGATAGACTGTTAGTTTTGAATAGGCTAGCATTGGCTCTTGATGTGTGCTGGTGTTAGTCTTGAATAGTCTAACAACCAGTGTGTTGAGGCTAGAGGCCGGTCGTCCACGACTTTCAGTGTCTTTAATTTGCTGTAGTTTGAAACTTTCAATACTTAAAACCTGGACTAGATTATTCTGCACTAAAAGCAGAATGTTTAAAACCATTTTGTGAACGTTCAGTAAAAGAATGGCTAGTTTAAGCTGGATGTCAGAAAAACATCTGCCGTATTTAAACAGTATGTTTTCCTACGCTTCCAGTTTCAAAAAGCATCTAGCATCAAATCTTAAGGAGCATTAAAGAAGCCAGGAATTGAGGTAGCAATGATTTTCTAATTTAACAAGAACATGAAGAATTATTTATGAAGATCTCTTCAACAGATAACAGGAAGGTCTGAAACTGAACTGATAAATGAAACAAAACATCATTTATTTGACTCATGAACGATGTTTTGTCTGTTTTCAGAGATTCGTTTGAGGAAACTAGTGGATGAGCGTGAAAAAATGATTGAGCAGGTGAGTTTTTTAAGGATGAGGTGATTTAAGAATCTGGAGGTTTAACATCAGGAGATCCTTTTGCAGATAAAGAAACTAAAATCCCAGCTGGACCAGAAGGACGGCGCAGACGGCGGTTCCAGTCCAGACGGGGAAGTTGCTGAAAACGGGAACGACCCGAACATCATGGAGTTACAGAGTGGGTGGAGCGGGCCGTGGACAAAACTTCTGGGTTTTCCTTAACGTCTCAAACAAACGAGCGTTTTCCTGTGATTCTTCTCCAGGAGACTCCAGCAGGCAAATAAACGACCTGAAGTTCAAGCTGGTGAAGGCGGAACAGGAAGTGACGGCTTTAGAGCAAAACGTGAGCAAGAGATCCTCTGACTGCTCCACAGGGTTTATTTTAGAAAAGTATTCACACCTCAGTTTTATTGTTTAAATTGGATCACATTCAAACCTCAAACTTAAATAGTTCTTACTGTTTGGAACTTCAGAAATGACCTAACCCTTATTTGATAAGCTAACTAGCAGCTAAGCTAGCCGGTCAACTAGCATGCCATTTCACTCTCAAAACAGTCTACATAAGACTGGTTATGCAATGACAAATGTTATAAGAGAAAAACTTCATGGGAATCATATTCATGTGCTTAGTGACGTTAGTCAACCTAAAATTAAACAAAAATAAGACGGAGACTTTTTACTTGTCTTTTTTCCCGTGAGAAATAAAGCAGGAAAACGATGCATCAAACCGTCACATGGGAAACACCGCCACCTTGTGGCGTAACTCGGTACAACACTTCAATTTAATTCTGTTAAATAATCGATAAAGCAAAACAAGGTGATCGAACCTCATTTTATGAATTTGTTACATGTTGGATCATGTTAGGGTATATTTAGAAGTTGAACTTTAAAATAAAAATTACAAAAAATGTCTAAGTTTTTATAAAACTTTTTTATAAAAGTTTAATAAAATCAAACTTTTCTTAAAGTTTGATTTGAATGTGACAAAATGTGAAAACCTTGAACAGGTGTGAGTACTTTAGAGCGGTTCTGTGATCTCATCGGGGTTCTGAGTGGTCTTTTTGGTGTGCAGGTGACCAGACTGGAGAGTCATGTGACTCGTTACAAATCTGCAGCGGAGAACGCAGAGAAGGTGGAGGACGAGTTGAAGGCGGAGAAACGCAAACTGCAGAGAGAGGCACGGTGTTTCTGGAAGCTGGTCTGTTCAGGAAGCAGAGTTCAGGCTAACTGTGATTCTCCTCTGGTCCAACAGCTGCGGACGGCGCTGGATAAGATCGAGGAGCTGGAGTCGAGCAACAGCCACCTGAATAAAAGGCTGGAGAAGATGAAGTCGAGCCGCGGCATGGCCCAGACGCCGTAACAGAACCTGTCCGGATCCCTCCAAACTACCCAACTCCCAACGTGCCATTTTCTGTCTGCTCCCCGTGGAAAGGAATTCTGCTCGGCGCTGATCCTGGACCCAAACGGGTCGGTGTGGACGCTCTTCATCAGCTCCAGCTGCAGGTGGCAGAGTTCAGGCCGTCTCCACCTACACACAAACTGTTTCCCAGTTTCTTGGATGAACATGAACTCAACGCCTTTTACAGGATCAATTCCTTCCTATCACTCCTGTCCTTCACCCTCGGTTTTCTACCGCAGCAGTTTGACTGGATGCCGTAGCCGCGTCTCCAAGCTGCTTCCTGTAGTTGGTCACTGGTTGGCTTGTAGAAACGCTGAGACTTGCTGAGGAAACACAGGGACTGAGAGGAGGGTTAGCAGGAGTTACCAAACACACTGGGGAGATGCTGTTCACTGTTTACAAAGCTTTAAATGTTTGTAAGGACACATGAAGAACTGTAGTCTGTGCAATAAAATATCTGAGACTCTTCGTTTTTCCACTGTGTGTTGTTGGACTGTTGCAGGTCCCACAGCGGATGTAGCGCCTTGTTTCAGGGTGTTGCAGCCTGGACGTCATTAAATACTGTGTGGGGCAAGATCACTGTTAATAAGAAATGTACATGCAGGAGTCTGTCAGTAAATATGCATAAGTTTAAGATTTGTATTCTGTTTTTAATTTTTGCAAACAGATCGCAAATTTACGAGTTCAAATCAGCAATGAAGCTGTAAAAATTACTGACATTATGAATGGAAGAACATGTAAATGTCTGATTTTTGGACTTGTTTTATTGCAGAATTGTAATTTGATTCGTAATTTTTAAACTTGTATTCTCACAGATAAAACCTGACTTCATATGTATGAGTTGGAAAAACATGGAACACAAGCAAATCTTAAATTTATCCACATTTGGTGACAAATTTAGATTCCAACACGTACAATTGGCAGTGATCTTTTCCCATATGTTAAAGCTGAATGTGCAGCTGCTCTGCTGAAGGAGAAACTGAAGCAGAAACTTTTATTAGGTCTGTTAAAATATTTAAAAATATGCTGAAGTGGGGCTCAAACAAACTGAATGGGAAAAGGTTTATTACTGTGGAAATAAGTTTTAAATGTTACTGAATCCCTTGGAAAGTTGACATTGGTTAGCATACTAGCACTAGCTAACATTTTAGCTTTAGTTTAGATCAGATTAGCCGTTATGATTTCTATGTTGGTAGCATTAGCTAAAATGCTTTTAAAATCTGAATGATGTTCCCATCAGAATAATCGGGACTCCATATCGTGTTTTTATTTAAAGGATCTCGGTTCATTTATATAAAAATAAGAGATTATTTTAAAAAAAAGTTTAAGCAATGATTATTAGTGTGAGACAAATTAGCTATTAATGCTAACATGCTAGCATGATGTTTGATGCGTTTCAGTAACTAGTGACTAAAAGTCAGATTGTATTGCATAAAATCTGCTGAACTTTGGGAGTTATTTCCTCTTGCAGTCACATTTGCAGCAGGCGGTTCTGACTCTACTCTAGATGGCGCCACAGATTGAGGTAAGAACAAAAACATTTTCTTTATTTTACCGGCAGAAATCCTCAGAAACTGTGGAAGCCCATTTCCGCCATGAAAGAAAAAATAAAAGACCAACAGGAAGTCATAATTTCGACTTTCAAAGTCATAATTATGAGAAAGTCGAAATTATGACTTCCTGTTGGTCTTTTATTTTTTCTTTCATGGCGGAAATGGGCTTCCATAAAAAACAATGTTTTTCATTAAAATTTGTCATTTCCTGAGGGTCTTCTAGTGTTTGATACTAGTCAGTTTATTACTTGTAAATAAAGGTTGTAAACTCTGAGGTTAATCAGATGTAGCATCTTAAGGAGTGATGATTTCTAGCCAACCTAAAATGCAAAACATGAAGAAAATGACATTGATCTGATGAAAATGTTTTAATTCTCTGGTCCAGTTAAATCTTCAACAGCTATTTAGAGAACTTTCAAGAAGAGACATTAGTAAAACAATTTCTTATTTCTTTATATTTTTGTCTCTTTTCCAGGAAAATTAATTCTGAATAAATTAAACCAAGAAGTGAAACTTTACCAACGTTTATACAAAGAAATAACTGATATTCTTTGTTTCCGTTGCTTCATAGATCTTTATACACTCGTCCATGTTTGTGGGACAGACTTCTGGGTATTGTAGTTTCTGAGTCTGGATTGTGGCAATACGTCCGGTTCTGGATGCGTTGGACCATCCGCCGGCCGTAGAAGTCCCGGTACTCCGCCGGAAGCTCGTCCAGAGTGTGCAGCGCCCTCTCCAGAGTCTGCAGCGCCCGAGCAGCGGCCACCGGGTCTTTGTTGCCGTAAGGGTCCTTCTTGTCGTACGCCTCCGCAGGCAGGTGGCGCCAGAAGACGTTAACTCCGACTCCAAAGTGCAGAGCGAGGGTGTTATGGAACCACAGCGCTGGGGAGGACAGGACGATGGGACGTTAGTTTGGGTTCATCCAGAGTTTCTGGGAGCTTTGAAAGTTGTGAAATCTGGATTTTCCTACCGGGGATGAAAAGCAGATCTCCAGGCTCCAGAACGCAGTCGTATCTCTGGGCTTTTATAAACTCAGGAAACCGTTTCAGATCAGGAGCATCGATGTCCAGAACCTCTGATTTGTCACCTGATGGGTTGAATCAGCAAAGCGACACTTTAACGCCTCACCGAACCGTTTACCTCAGAGTTTAAACATGGATGCATCAGGCTCAGGTTTTCATAGGACCTCACCGTTGAGGTAGAGGTGCAATGCATCCTGGGGCCTGTAGAGGGCCACCCTCTTCCTTCCTGTGACCTGAGCCAGCAGGTTGTCCATCACCTTCAACAACAGAGCAATCTGAAAACAGCTGACCTGGACATTAAAGCCACTGAGACCCGGTCCAACCAGAACTCACGTCATAGTGGGTCCACAGCTGCAGACCGCAGGAGCTGATCCGGAAAACACTGGAGAAGAACCGGTCCGGTTCAAAGAACCGCGGCGTGTGAAAGTCCTCAGCCAGGTCCGGGAATTGTCTGCTCAGGTCAGCAGGTTCCTGCAGAGACAGAACCAACCTGAGGAAAACCGGACCTGCAGCCCATCAGAACCCAGAAACTCAACATCTGAAACCCAGAACTGACCCAGCTGAGTGACACCGGAAGGACGCGTCTGCTTTCAGAACCTAACAGGAACTACGCTGCGTCCATTTGGAGCCAGAATCAGAAAAATCATCTGGAACGAAGTCGGACTTGTCTGAGGATTTTGTTGCGTTGCGAACTTGGAGCTGGGTTCGATGTTAGACCTGAACCAACAGTCAGTGATCAGGTTTCCAACATGGCGACGCCAGCAGCTGCTGTTCGCATTTCTGCTTCCAAACATCAAGTTAAATTTCCTTTCCATCAGCAAACGCCAACTTTAATCTGTTCAGTTTGGAGCTGCAGACGCTGCATGTGGCAATGATTTTAGACTCATGTCTTCTAAAATAAACATGTTTCCACCTCAGCTTCCTGCTGTCGATGCGAGGAGCGGCCATATTGAATCGCTAAGTCGGCCTTACAAGTCGGGCCAGTCGGAGTTTCTCCCAGTTTCCCAGTGGGAAGTCCGACTTCCACTGTTTTACTTTGAGTTTCAACATGGCCGCTCCTCACATCAACAGGAAGAAGGATGAGTAAGAGTGGATCTGAAATCAATGCTACATGTATCGCCTGCAGCTCTAACAGATTAAAACTGATGGAAAGTAAAGCTGCAGACGATGTTCGATCAGCCGTGTGCGATAGTGAAGAATCGCATTAGGAAATGGCAAAATTATAAATAAATTCATGTTTCATAAAAACATTTTTACACTCGCTTTTTTTTTAAAACTTTTCTAGAAAATCTTTAACATTCTAACAGGAAGATGGAAAACGGTTTGCAGAATAAGTTCTGATGTAGAGAACTTTTCCAAGCCTTACCAGAGCCACCAAACTGAGTCGTTCTCTATTGTTTTAGACTTTTGGTCCAAAGTGAGCAACGTCTACTTCCTGTTTACTGCAGCCATGCGGAGCGTCAACATCTGATGGAAACACTGAATTCACATTTTCTTTTTTTTTATGACATTTTCCAATCAGGTGTGAAATGCCTACGAAGACACGCTGTCCAATCATTCATGTCTCATCCTCATCATCCTCATCCTCATCATCCTCCTCCCAAAGGCAGCCAGACTGAAAACTCCACACTCAGGTTTTCTTTAGGTCGTTTCAGTCTTTTACCTTCCGGACGTCCTCTCCCAGCGAGCGGAGATAGTAGCTCTCCTCCTGAAACCAAAGTCAGGAGTTTACCCCAGTGAAGGAAAACGATCAGCAGTAAATCCAGCTGATCCGATCCTACCTCAGCCAGGAAGAAGTCGGAGTGTTTGGTCTCAGCTGCTCTCCTGACGAACTCATCAAACGGCAGAGTCCTGGTGATAAAACGTCAAGACGGTTAGAGCTCGGCTCCTCCATCACAGCTGAAGCTCTGGATGTTGGAGCTCACCTGTAAATGAAGTTTTTATGAAGAAAATCCATCTGAGGTACGGAGGAGACGTGGATCTTCACCTCCCTCTGACCTCCTTTCAAAGCCAGGTATTCAACTGTCCACCTGTCCACACACGGGCCCAGATCCACGCCCCGCAGGATCGCCGGGCTGCGCTGGAGGACAGCGACACGTCACACCAATCGGAGCCAACAAGGCGCATCAAGTTCATCCATATCAAACCAACTCTCAAGCATGGTGGTGGATGAATCATGATCTGGACTCATCATGTATTCTAGAGTCTAGTTTTAGTCAAACAGCTGAAGATATTATCATGAAGTATCACTATTCTTACTTGAGTAGTTTCTGCCCACCGTGAGAAACTAAACTGAATGATGAACAATTAAAAATGCACCAGGCACGATTTGTTGAAAGCCTTTTGAATCATTTCGTCCGTTCTGACATATTTTTACATTACCTACTTCATGAGTTTTATTTAAAAAATATTTTATTTATTATAATTTTAGTCTTTAAAGCATCCAATTTTGCTAATAACTTTATATTTTCTGTCAGTCATGTCATATTTTTTTTTATTAAATCAGATCAGTTAGTACTCCAGTAGATGTTTCTGCGGTGACTCGTAAAACTCAGGTGTAACACTGAAACCGGTCCTCGTGTTATCTGGAGCCGCGAGGAGCGCCTGAACGGAGCCGTTCCTTCTTACCCCGGGATAAACCTCGTTCAGAAACACGTCCCGGTCCACTTCAGTGAAAATCGGAACCGCTACTCTTTCCTGGACCTCCATTTAAAGTAATTTAGGACTCTATCTATTCACGGAAGTTGCGGGATCAAGGCTTCCGCTGGTGTTACTTTGTTATCGTTCCCCACATGGAGAAAGAATCAGATAAATATATATACATACATATATGTAAAAAAATAAAATAAAAAAAATAAAAAAAAATAAGAAGTTATTTTAATAAATTTGTTTATTGTGTATGAAGGTCAAGCTGGGTCTCGGATATTATTTCTGCTGGGATTTTCTGTCTGAACAACTAGTTTCGGACCGGAGCCAGCAGCAAAGCGGACGGTAAAGATGGTGTCCCTCCTGTTCAGATGTTATCCTCGGCTGCCTTCATCCTTCACTCTGGCTCGGTTCGTTTTAAACCAGAATCTGGTTAGGAGTCAGCGGTGCTGTCTGGTCCGGGCAGGTAACCTCCCGGCCAGACGGACCTACAGCTCGGAGCGGGATCAGCACCACCCGAAGCCCAAAGTGGTGGTGGTCGGCATCCCGAACCCGTTCATCTGGTTCCGGACCCGGATCTACTACTTCCTGATCAGAACCTACTTTGACAAAGAGTTCAGCATCGAGGAGTTCACAGAGGGAGCGAAGCAGGTTCGGTTCAAACCCGGAGACCAGACCTGGATTCTGTTCGGTTCACACTGGTTCCGTTCATCAATTCATTATTATTTTCATTTTTATTATGAAAATAATAATAATGTAATAATTTACATAGCATTTGATATAAAACTCCGACTTTATGTATTGGTTTTGTTTTTAATTTTATGAATGAAATAATTATTATCACTTTGATAAATCTGGTAGATTTTCAACAATGTTATAAGTTCATTAATGTGCACTGTCACATCCATCCAACATCCACCAGCATCTCTGTGGATGCTGGTGGATGGACCATCTTGGTTCTGTCCTCCAGTGATTTGGACTCTGTCCTCTGTCCTCCAGGCTTTCTCCCACGTCTCCAGACTTTTGTCTCGGTGTCAGTTTGAGGCTCTGGAGGGCCTCGTCGCTAAAGATGTGAGTATGAAGATGATGATGATCTTAGTGGGTCAGCAACAGCAGCATCTTCATCATGTCTTCCTCCTCTGTCCTGCAGCTGATTGGGAAGCTGGAGCAGAAGTGCGGCTCTTTGCCGTGCAGCTACCAGAGAGCTCTGTGTGCCGAGCCGGAGGACGTGATGTACACGATGCCGGGAGACGTGGGAATCTTCTACGACGACGACGGTGAGCTCAGAGCCGGCGGCACAAACACTGAAAACAGCACATTTATTCCTAACAGGGCTTTTTATTCATTTATTAATTAAAAAGCACAAATTTATTTATTCCAAATAAGATATACGTTCATCATATTTTCATTTATTATTTATAAAAAGCACAAATGATTTCTTACAAACTGTGAAAACCTACAAACTATTTTTTATTTATTTATTTTGAAAGGTACAAATTAATTTAACAAATATTTTGTCCTTTTTAAGTGTTTAGATTATTTATTTTTAAAGAACTAATTTATTGCGAATGGGATTTGTGTTTGTTCCAACCACTTCTTCCCCTGATGCTACAAAATGAAATACTAATAGAGCTGCAAAAAAGGTTTTATAATTATATTACTAAATTATTTATTTTATTTTGAAAGGGAACAAAATTAACTAAAATTAATTCATATTTTCAGGTTTTAGAACAAAATAAACCAAATAACTTACAGACTGAGTCACTATTCCATAAATATTAAATAAAGAGAGATGGCCCACATAAAGCACATTGTCTGATGTTAAAAAACATAAAATTATTTCAATTATTATTTTCAAAGCCTTGTATCATTGGTTGTCTTTCTATTATTGATCTGTAGATCTGTCATGGAGATAATAAAACCAGCCTTCGTTAACTAAAACCTCTTGTTTGATTTTCTTAAAGTGACAGCGCAGGAGCTGAGCTACGGTGGCTCACAGGGATGGTGCAAACTCCAAAACACAGAAGAAACAAATATAACAGAAAAAGAAATGCACAGCTGGAAATGGAAGCTAAAAATCTAAAACGGCACATTTAAAATGCTGCCAACTGACTCCACTAAGTGTAAGTCCTCCAGACCACCAGGGGGAGCCGATCACCAGACTATCAGGGACCAGACCGTTGGTAAAGACAGGATGACCAGAAAGACCTCACTCTTTTCCGGAGCTAATATTACCAATTCCAGATGCCCCCTGGTGGTCTGGAGGACTTCTATTCTGTGGAGCATCGTTTTATTGTTGCTGTTGCAGCGTTTTTCAGTTGCTTTTGTTTATCTGTGTGCCTTTGTTTTTGTGTTAAAATTTGGACCTGAGGGCCACATGTGGCCCGGGAGCCGCAGGTTGGAAACCTCTGGTCTAAACCCGGATCTGTAAAAACAATATCTGATTCTTTGGGTCCTCCGTCTTCCAGCTGGTGGAACTGGAAGTGAGAAAGAAAAACCCCGCTTTCGTTCTCCAGGCAGTAAACCAGTGATGTCAGAGCGTTCAGTTTATTTAATGATGTCAGAACCATTTAATTGGACCTCTCTGCTCTGGTTCTGGTTCTGGTTCCTCCGTGTCGGGCTGCAGGCAGGAAGTTCGTCAGCATCCTGATGCGGTTCTGGTACCTGACCAGCGTTGGTCTCCCTGACGACATCATGGAGGGAACCCGGATGTTCACGGTGTCCATCGGCGACAGAGAGATGGAGGCCAAGCGGCTGCTCACCGCCATCTACGAGTCAGTACCAGAACCCGAGCAGAACCGCTCCTCACGCTGAGCAATCTGGACGCTAAGGTTCTGTTGTTGTTCTGGTTCAGGTTCCAGAGGGAGTTCACCAAAGGCGTCGCTCCAGACTGGACCATCACCCGGATAGAACACTCCAGTCTCCTGGACTAGACCGGGCCGGGCCGGTACCGAGGACCGGTCCGGTCGCTGCTCCTCACCAGGAGCCCAGGGGGATGGAACCAGAACCGCCTGGACTGGATCTGGATTCGGTTCCAAGCGGATGACATCATCACTCGCTGACTGGATTTAACGTGAAACTGAAGTTTGAACATGGAGTTCTGACCCAAACCTGCTGCTGACTAGTTTTGATTCTACGACCTGGTTCTGGTCTAATCAGGACGTCCATTTTGTTTCTACATTAAAATAATATCCCACCATTTTCTTTTATTATTTTCAAGAAACTTTGAGCAACAGATTTCAGTTTAAT
The DNA here is from genome assembly GCF_000485575.1 of Poecilia formosa. Lineage (NCBI taxonomy): Eukaryota > Metazoa > Chordata > Actinopteri > Cyprinodontiformes > Poeciliidae > Poecilia > Poecilia formosa. The sequence continues at coordinate 37,565 of NW_006800745.1, read as the reverse complement.
CAGAACTTAAAGATTCAACCAATCAGAGAGCTGGAATCTGTCAGAATAGACCAATAGGAGAGCAGCTACTGAGTGACGATTTCTATGAGTTTTATTCGATGTATAAAGTAATAATTTCCTGAATAAAAGTCCTTTAATGGGAGGAAGACGGATGTTTTTAGATGTTCTAACATCTAAAAGTTCTCCTGATTCGTCCTGACTGGTTTAACTGGTTTAACTGGTCTCTCTGCGCCTGTCTGTTGGTCCTGTGATGGACCCGCCTCTCAGATGACGGATCCATGATTAGATGAGATTCTGATTCAATCTGCTGGACTCAACATGATGAACGTTCAGTTTGAACCGTGAACAGCTTTAGCCAACCTGTACATCTTTTAATTCATAGTTAAAGTAAAACTGGGAAGATAAGACATTTAAGTTGGTCCAAGGGAACAATTAGTGACAGTTTCTGTTTCATGACAAGAAACTGATTTAGTATTTATCTCAGTGAAACCAGTTGAACAGGGAACTGGCCCCGGCGGTTCAACTGTTTTTATTCCAGTTCTTCCATCGGTTAGAGCAGGAAGAGTTTATCAGATAAAACCATCTTCCTCCCATTAAAGTTATTTAATACCATAAATAATGTTTTCAATTGGAAATTATTGAATCAAACTGATCGTTTCACGCGCAGAAATCGTCACTCAGTAGCTGATCTGCTATTGGTCAATCGTCACACTTCAGTTTCTCTGATTGGTCAAACACCTTGAGAGTGCGCATCCTTTGTAGTCAGCCGGTGGACAACTCGGGTACAGATAACAACGAGGCGGTGTGGGAGGTGTTATCAAAACAGCTGCTCAGAGAAAACCGTTTTCTTCTTAACAGAATACCTTGTTTACGTCATTTAATGCCGAACACTTCCTGGTTCCCACAAATCACGTTATACCGATTTAATTACGTTACTCGTTTTATAAAGGGACAGTTTTATTTCCAAACAGCCCCGCTTTAGGTCACGTTATCAGCTGGTCTCAAACCACGCCCACCGTTTGGCCCGGTTCCTCGCCGGCTGACTGTAAAGGAGTGTACCCTGTGAGGCTGAGTTGTGAACTGGTTCTACTGGACTGGCGTTGACGCCCTCACCGAGTAGACCTACAGATGAGCACCGGAACTCGGAGATGAGGCCGCTATAGGTTCGGAGAGTCCGGTTCGACGGAAGCCATGAGGGCCGCCGCGGCGGCGTTTTATGGGGCGGCTCTGGGGCTGCTGCTGGTCGGCTTGCGGGAGCTGCTGACCGGCTTCGAGGAGAACCGATGCAGCATGACCTACATGTTTGAGTACCCAGAGTACCGGGTGAGTCCTGCCCGGTTCCTCCGGGGTTCTGCTGGGGTCCAGGGAGCTGGTAACGCTTCCTGACAGCTGTGCCACGTGACCAGCTGAGGTATCACGCTGTCAGGTGAAACCCTGACCTCACCTGTGGGGGATCAGATTAGTGGGGTTCTGGAAGCAGACATCCTTAAAACTCCTGAGCAGGTCGGAGCAGAACAGAACCAGATCAGAACCAGAACATGGCTGCATGGAGCTGCTGTGAAACACAACCAGCTGTGATGCTGCTGCCAAGAGGCGATGCACCGATTACAGGTTTCTGGCCGATCACCGATCTTAAAATAGCCTGACTGGTTGATTACTTTGGTCTGAAACGTTGATGAATATAGCAACAAAGTGGGTGGCAACAGCAGGGTGACTATTTTTAAACATGTCCTGGTGTGCGGGTCTGTCCGGCCGATCCCATCCAACTGTCATGGGAAATGTGTAACAAGCTTTTAAAGTTTCACATAAAATAAAGAAAGTGAATCAGGCGTGTTTCCATCTATTGGTGGTTTCGGGCGAATCAATGATTTCATCAACTATAGATTGGGCTGATTCATTGGTCACACCTGGTGATAACCTCAGGTAACCAGGGTCAACAGTAAGGATGCACCGATTGGACACCAATTCCGATTTTGACTGACACCTATTTTTTTTTTGTTTAAAAGTTGGTAAATGTAGTAACGCAATTGCTAAGTTGGCAAGAGTAAGGCTGCTAAAGGTGACTTCATGCCAGCGTAGAAACGTTTTTGAATTTTGCCGTTTCTAATTTTCCGTTCTCTGTGGTTTTTGTTGGCAGCGTGTGTCTCTGCCCAGACGCGTGGCCAGACTTTACCCGGCATACGGCCTCTACCTCTACGGCGAGGGCCTATATGCTCAGGAGACCCGGGCGCTCAAACTCACCGGCGCGCCCGTGCTCTTCCTGCCCGGAAACGCCGGCAGCTACAAGCAAGGTGAGGGAAACGGGAACCATCAATTCCCACACAAGTTTAAAGGTACGATGTAAAGAGAGTGGATGGCTTCCTGCTCTCTGATTGGCTCTCCCCGTCATGTGACGTAGTTCGCTCTCTGGGCTCGGTGGCCCTGAGGAAGGCGGAGAACATGGAGGGCGGCGTCCATCTCAACGTCTTCACCGTGGACTTCAACGAGGAGCTGGTGGCACTTTACGGCGGCAGTTTGCTCCAGCAGACCCACTTCCTGCACGAGAGCATCAAGGCCATCCTGCGGCTGTACAAGGTCAGAACCGGCTGGTACCGACCCGTCCGGTCCGACTTCTGACCTCAGCGGCTTTTATGTGACAAAGCAACAGGAAGTATCCATGCTGCAGAGCGCTACACATTTAACTGCTAATGGAAGCGAGGCCAGAAGAAAAATGAAATATTAAAAATAAAACAAATTGACAAATTAATATTAATAAAATATAAATACAAAATAATAAGAATAAATACAAATATTTTTCAAACTTATTTAAAATAAAATTTAAATAAATTGTGAAAATAAAGTTCTGCTCAGCTGTTTGTCACATAAAGTCGTATTAAATGACGTGAAGGTCCGGTTCCCCCAGCAGCTGAAAACTCCGCCCCAGAGCGTGGTGCTGGTCGGCCACTCCATGGGGGGCGTGGTGGCCCGGGCGCTGTTCACTCTTCCTCGCTTCAACCCTCACCTGGTCAGCCTCATCATCACTCAGGCCTCCCCCCATATGGCCCCGGTTCTGGCCCTGGACCCGTACCTGCTGGGTGAGCCGAGCCGGTCGCCGTTGCACCAGTTGCCGGTTGCCGTGATAACTCTGTTTTAATCCTCTCCCTAGATTTCTACACGGCGGTGCGGCAGAAGTGGGTGAATCAGGCGGCCAAGCTCAGGAACATCACCGTGCTGTCGGTGGGAGGCGGTTACCGTGACTACCAGGTCCGGTCTGGGCTGACGTCCCTACCCTGTCCTCCAGGAGACCCCAACAAGCTGTCTCTGGTGGTACGGCTGGTTTGTAGTGTTCAGTTTGTCCCGTCCCTGCGCCTTCCTCTGCTGAGCCTTGTGATCTGTGTCAGGTGACGGCAGTTCCCCGGACCTGGGTTTCCACCGACCATCTCTCCATCGTCTGGTAAGTCGCCTGGATCTCACCTGGATCTCACGTCAGGCGTCTCAAACACTGTTTGCCTCTGCTGCAGGTGCAAAGAGCTGGTCCTCGCCACGGTCAGGGCGTTCTTTGACCTCATCGATGCCCAAACCAGACAGGTCTGAACACCTCAGCTGCTTGTTGTCATGGAGATCTCTGTCGTCAAGGTGTTGTCATGGTGTCCTCACAGCTGATCCGATGTCCAACAGTTCACAGATGATCCAGAGAGGAGGCGGAGCGTCTTGAACCATCACTTCATCAGACACCCCGTCAGGACACTGAGAGACGTCAAGGACACATCCGTCCCCATCCTGGGTGAGAGAACGGATCTTTAATCTGAGGGCAGCGCCGTCTAGCGGCAGGGGGCGCCGTCTATTGGTAGGGGGCGCCGTCTATTGGTAGGGGGCGCCGTCTATTGGTAGGGGGCGCCGTCTAGCGGTAGGGGGCGCTGTCTATTGGGAGGGGGTGCCGTCTATTGGTAGGGGGCTCCTTATCAGCGAGTCAATTGGCATATTGTGGTTCTGGTTCTGACCGTGTTACTGATCTGAGTTCTGCTCCCTTGTTGTCCAGATGTTCCTGAAGCCTGGAGTGAAGTGAACTCTCTACGTCTGTCCTACAGAACCCCGAAGGTACCAATAGAACCTCCTCCGGGCAGACAGAAGGTCCACCAGGTGGTTCTGAAGTTCTGGAGTGACACTCTGCTCTGTCTGACAGGAAGGACAACTGAAGTACTTCCTGTTTGCTCTGCCCAGTCGGCGGAAGGCCTACAGTCATTTCTACTGCCGCAGCAACAACCTGGTGGGTTCTGCTCACAACTCCAGAACTTCGTCCTGAGGTTCTGCCGACCCACAGCATCCAGATAGGTGGGCCCTTTCTGTCATCAGCAGAGGAAATGGTCCCGGTCCTGGTCCTGCTTTCTCGTCACTTCCGTACCCGATTCGACTGACGGTCTGTCGCTCCACAGTTTACTGGCTGCTGTTCCTTCACCAGATCCTTCAGAACCAATCCCAGCTTCTCACCGGGTTTCTGATCTGGTTCTGATGTGACCACAGGCTCATATTTTTGGAGTTAAACTGGGGCCAAAAAGTTTGTTAAAAATACAAATTAAAATATTAACTTCCTGTCGTGTTTGGGGGTGGAGTCTCAGAAAGTGGGCGGAGCATCTGGACAGGGTGGCCCCGCCTTTCTTCCTACTTTATGATCCCAGTTTATCTCCAGGTCTCGATGGTTTTCCTGAACAGAATTGTTGATTTTCTGCTGCTCTGGATTTTTCATATCTGGTTTCTGATTTAAATTAATTATATTTTCTTTTTTAAAAGAAAATGCAAATGACAGTTTTTGAAAATATATCAATCTTTAATTTCAGTTCCCCTGTTTGGGAGTTGATCTGAAGTCAGAGCTCAGTCCTGCTTTAAAACAAGATGGCGGCCTGATTGTTTTATGCTGATTAATGACCCAGTGGATTTCTGGCTCCGCCCACCAGAGCGTTTCCTCTGTGCTCTCGTCTCGATGATCCTGATGGAAACTCCTCCCAGCTGCAGTTTTAATACAAAATGCTGCTGCAGCTTTTCTGAACTGCTTCCCTCTGCTGATCATAAAAATTTTATTTTTACTTTGGTTGAAATCCTGTGAAAAAACGTTTTCTCTTTGCTCAGTGATGTGAAAACAAGGTGGATTTTAGCATTTCTGTCCCTTTAAATCATTGGTAAAATGTGTGGTTGTTGTCCAACAGGAGATGAGCAGCTGGGTTTTCGGCTGTCTCCATGGCAACGCCTCCTCCTGGTAAACACCGCCATCTTGAATTATTGAGACATTTGAGCCGCTCTGGTGTGTGGGATGAGCAGCCTGTCTCTGTCTCTGTCCTCAGCGGCCACGCCGTGGACCTGTCCATGGGAACCGAGCTGCTGCCAGCTTATAAGGTGACCTGAGCAGAACCGGCACGGTTTGGCCCGGTTCTGCTCGGGTTGTAATGAGAACCCGTCTCTTCCCTCAGGTTCTGGTTCTGAGTCTGGCCGACTTGTCCTCCTTCACTCATCTGGTCGTTTCTGCCTCCAACCTCAACAGCAAACAGGTCAGGTCGTCCTTCCCCCGAACCGGGTCACTGGCGGTTCTGACCTGGTCTGAGGCTCTTTTAACAACAAGTGTTTCTTCCTTCAGTTCACGGTGGAGTGTGAGTGGCAGAGAGAAGAATCTCTGACCCGGCCCGTCTCTGTGCCTCATGTCCTGTCCTTCGGTGAGACTGAAACTCAATCAAAAGCAACAGCTGCTCAAAAACACATTTTAACTAAGTCTTGTTGGAGCAACGGCAGCACCAATAATATAATGAGTTTACAAGGATAAAAGTCAGTTTTATTCCTTAAGTGCCTGGTGTTGCTAATTAGCATCATAGATACATTTACACTAATGATGGGGCAATCTTGAATATAACCTGATTGACAGGAAAACAAGGTGTTTATTTAAACTATATAAGAAGAGTTAATAGCTGTTATTAAAGCTGATTAATTCTGGTGGTTCTGGTTCTGCAGGTTTTCAAGCCAGTGACGTCACAGTGAACTCCTCTGGACTTCTTCACAACATCCAGCTGCTGCACTTCCACCAGGTAGCCATTTCCACAGCGGCATTGTTTTCTCCTACGCTGCCTCCAGGCCTCAAACGCATCTTTGTGTCTAGGTCTACCAGGCCTTCCGGATCAGCGTGGTGAGTCACTGCAGAGGAACCAGAGGTAGGCACTTCCTGTATGAATGGATCAACTTCCTGTGACGTGGAGCGATGATCCCAGTGTGTGTGTGTGTGTGTGTGTGTGTGTGTGTGTGTGTGTGTGTGTGCGCGTGTGCAGACAGGCTGCCCGGTGTGTATCGGATGCGGGTCCCCTGGTTCCGGGAGGATTCCTTCACCACAGCCAGGTGACTCTTCCTCATTCCAGCTGCTTTCAGTTTCCTGCTGTTGGTTCTGACCCGGTTTGATCCGTCTGCCAGCGCGCCGTCTGCCACAGAGATCTCAGGGATGCTTCACACCAGTCGTCCTGACAACGGCTCCAGTGTGCTGCTGCAGCTCCACACCGCCCCCAACTGTCAGTACAAGGTACAGCACTGAGCTTTGCTTTCAGCCTGCAGCCTGGTGACTCTGGATTGCTAATCCCAAATTAGCAGTTTGCAACCCTGACTGTTATATAAGCTGTCAGAGGAGTCCCACATCAGAGTGATCGATCCAGAATGTTTCCTCCCCTCCAGGTGTCGGTCAGAACCTCCTTCCCCAAGGTGCTGGGACAGGTAAGTCCAGCTTTTGCTCATCCAGACAGAAGTTGCTGGTTTCTCGTTGCCAGGCAACAGGAGTTGTGCTGCGGTTCCAGGTCCTGCGGTTCTGCGGTCCGCTGGTTCCGGTCTACACGTCTGTAGCGCTGCTCTTGGCCTGCGGGGGGCAGCTGTCCTCCATCCTGGCGTCGGGCCGAGCAGCAGACATGAGCGAGGCAGTGGGCGGGGCGCTGCAGCTGCACAAGGTCAACCTTCCTCTTTACCTGCTGCACATCCTCCTCAGGTGAGCCTGAGCCCCTCCCTCTAGGCCCTGCCCCCTGGGTCATTCTGGGTCACGTCACGGTTCTGTTGTTCTTCAGCTGCTGTCGGGGCCTCCTCCCCCCGGAGGACGTCCTGCCCCCCACCCCGCCTGACGAGGCGCTTCCTGAGTGGGTGGAGTCAGGGGAGGAGTGGCGCCACCTGCTGGCGCCGCTGCTGTACGTGCTGGGGGCCACCGTGGCGTTCTGGGCCAGCGCTCTGCTGCGCCTGCTGGTCCGGCTCGCCTCACTGCTGCTGGCGCCGCTGCACAGGTAACCGCCGGTTCGGGTCAGAACCCGGTTCCCTCTGAACTCTCCCCTGACGACGGGCCGTTCCCCCGCAGGCCGTCCGTCTCCAGAGGCGCCGGGACGCTGCGGCTCCGGACCCGCCTCCTCCTGGCCGTCTGCCTGGCAGCGGCCGGATCCACTTCCTGCGGCGCTCTGGCCATCGCCGCCGCCAGCCTGCTGCACCTGAACCGGGTGAAGCACACACACACACGCACAGATACAGCCACACTCATTCCAGGCCGTCGTTAACCGGATCAGAACCTGTTAAACTCGGTACTTCCTGGTCCGTCCCTGTAGAACCTCCAGCAGCTGTTCTGACCCAAATCATTGTTGTTTTTTTCAGTCTTTATTTAATTTTATGTATTTTTTAAATTTGTGTTGTATTCATTTTTTCCAGTCTATTTTTTAAAAATGTTTTAATTATACATTCACAACAAATTTCTTATTTTATTGTTTTTATATAGAATTTTCTTTTTTAGATTTTATCTTCACTCTTCTTTTTTGTTTTATTTCTTCGTTTCATTTGTCGTTCATATTTGTTCTAATAGTTTTATGTTTCCTCTCCTTCGCTGCTCCAGCTGGAGGTTCGGCTAATGAAATGATCTGCTGGTTGTTTTGTCAGTCAGGGGGTGTACTTACTTTCAGTCCGTATTGCCTTCAGGTTCTCCGGCTGCAGATGACGGAGCGATCTCTGAGCCACATGTTGAACCTGGTAAGATCCAGCAGAACTCGTCTTCCCGGTTCTGTTTGGCCTGAAACCAGAACCCGCTCTCCATCCCTCCAGGCGCCACGGAAACAGAAACCGGCTGCCAACGGGGTGCCGGAGGCCGGCGAGCGCGGCCTGCTGTCAGAGGGCGCCCTGCAGGAAGTGAGGGACGACCTGCAGCTGCACCTCAGCCTGGCGACGCTGCTGCTGCTGCCCGCCGTGCTCAGCGCACCGTCGCTGCTCCACTGGAGCCGCAGCCTGAGGTAGCGCCGCGCTGCGCTGCGCCGCGCCGCGCCGTAGGGAGCAGAGCGCCCGCCTGGCCCAGGTCTCATGGCCTTCTGGTTCTGAACAGGTTCTGCACCCGGCTGGACCCGGATCCCTGCTGGCTTCACTCCGTGCCTCTGGTCTGCGTCTCCCTGCTGCTCATCAATTGCAACACGCTGCAGCTCAGCAACAGGTGAGACAGTCGACAGGATCTGGATCCAGGTGGCCTTCAAAAATCTGCTGCTAAATTATTTTCACACAGCAGCTCAGTAAATCTGATATTTTACCAAAAATTCACAAAGTAGCTATGTAATTATTATGCTGAATATTATTAGTGCGATACCGTCTGCTCCAAAACAACCTGCAAACACATGAATGATGCTGACTCCAAGAAAAACCAAAACTAAAAACAGGTGCAACAGGAAAACGCTGCAATCTGGCTCCAGTAAACATTATTCCTCCAGACCACCAGGGGGAGCCGAGCAGCAGAGCGAGGGGACCAGAGCCTGTAGAGACGGGAAATCCAGAGGAAAAGTTTGAGGAAGGAAGAAAAGATACATTATACTTTATGTCTTTTATATTTAAACAGCAGCATATTTACGCAGCTAACATTAGTGAGTCCAGACTCCACCTAGTGGCCTGGAGGACTAACACTTTGTGGAGCGAGTTCACAGGATTTTAATCTTGCTGTTTTTATTTCCTGTGGTTGCAGCATTTTTGAGTTAATTTGCTTTTTATGGTTTATGTCTATCTTAGGCCACAACATTCACGTGTTTATTTTATCTAAATTTTATTTAAAGATTAGATAAAATAAATATTCTATAGATTTATTTCATCTTCAGCAGATCTGACACTTCCAGGTTTTAAACTTCCTCCTTCCTGTCTTGCAGCCGACTGCTGCCTGTCGTCTCCTGCCTCCCGCTCCCATTGGCTGTCACCATGGCAACCTTTTCTTCACTCCACCTGTACAGAATTGTCTACTTCCTGTTGGCGGTGCTGGTCCCCCTGGGCGTCTGCTGCGTCCTCTGATGGCCCAGGAACCGACCCGCCCGCCGTCCGGATGTCCTGCCGCGTCGTCTGCCTTATCGCTCTGCCTTCAAGGAGTCAGCAGGGGGCGCTGTTCTGATGAGGAGGGGGTTCTGATGGACTGCCTGAACCGGTCATGTTTACATTCATAGTCCTAGAAGCAGAGCAGCAGGGTGGGGTTACAGAGGTCTGGTTTGTTCCTGGGTTCATGTCAGGGTTCTGGGTCAGAGATCAGAGGTCAGGGTTCTGGTTGTGGGACAAGCTCTGAGGCGGCGGTTAGGAAGCCAAAAGTTCAAATAAATTCTTCAGAACCTGAATTGAAACATATTCTCCTCTTCCGGGTCGGTGGCCTCGCAGATGGCCCCGCCCCTTGTTGGGCTTTAACAAACCTCCAAAGGGTTAAAGGTCGACGTCAGCCGGGTTCCAGCTGTTCAGCTGATGGTTCAGAGGTGGAACCTGCAGCATGACGCTGCCACCACCATGTCGTTGCCTGACCCGATCAGCTCAGACCAGAGGACAGGGTCAAAGGTCAGGACCTCACTCTGCTGCCAGAACAACCACCACTTCCTTCAGCCTGATGGTGACCCTTCAGAATAAAAGCCTTTTTCATCCCATCTTCATGGTTCTGTTCTGGTTCTGGATCCTGGTTGTTATATTTTCCTCTCAGTGTTTCTGGTTGCCATGGAGACCATCAGAACCGACCCAAAAGGTCCTTCTCTGCTGCCTTATTGCGTCTAATGGTAAACAATCAGCATCGCTGATTTATTGACTGATTATTTATTGCTGATTGAAATGAAGTTCAGAACCAGAACCCGGTCCATCAGAACCGCTCGATCTGGTTCGCTGCTGGCTCGGTTCTGTGTGATGTGGACCTGCTTCTGCTGAAACCAAGCAGGGATGGAAATGATTTTTTATTGCTTCGTTCACGCCTTTATTGTGAAGAGCTTCCTGTATTTTAAGCTGAAAACAGGAAGTTGATGCTTTGTGGGTTTTCTGAACTTTTCTGTTTTTGTTGCCAAAAGTGATTTTATTCCTTTATATTCAAACTGATAAAACGGTGAATCAGATCATAAAATTCAATTTTAACATTTTCAACATTAAGATGCAGAAATTAAAAATGTTTAAATGTTGACGGTTGAGTTACAAAAAGAAAAAAAAATCAAATTTTTTTAAAACATTAATAAATAAGTAAAGAACCCATTTTGAAAAGTTTGAAGCTTTTAAATTTATGAATTTAAAATCTAATAGATTTTTAATATTTCAACACGGAATTTTTTAAAATATTGACTTTTTAAAAATGTAAAATAAAAACATTTTAAAAATGTAATTCATTTTAAAATTTAAATTATTTAAAATGTGACATTTAAAAATGTAGAAATTTTGAAATAAAAAAAAATTCTTATAAATATAAAAATTTGCAAACTTTTGAAAATGTAGAAATGTGAAAATGTTGAAATTGAAAACCTGAATGTAAGCTGCAACTCTGTTTAAAACGATGCGAGCGGTTTGGCGTTGGGCTCTGTCGGCCATGTTTCCTCCGCTCGGCGCCGCTGTGCCTTCCTGCTTCACTCCTGCCTGTCGGTGGAAACTCCACCTGCTGCAGCAGCCGACCAGCGACTGGAAGTGGACTTCACTGGTTCCAGTGTTTACATGTGGCTCCCAGTGGGAAGCCTCTGTGTCTGCCGTTGTAATAAGTGGATGATTTGACTAGGCCCAGTGAGCGCTGCCATGCCCTGTGGGTTAGTGATTGTGAACTGAATGTGTGGAAACTCGTGACTTTGGCTTTTCTCGTGCAGTTTTCGTGCCTCATCGTAAATGTGCGCCGACCTCGTAGAAGAGATTAGTAAAATCAGAATTATGTTTTGGAGACTCATGACTTGTACCCGTGTTCACTGTGTCTTCGTCCTTCCAGCCGTTCGGCTCACCGGAGGCAAATTGGAAAAGAAATGGAAGATTTTTATTCTCTGGTTTGATGTTTTTGGATATTTTGAGCTTAAATCTACAGAGAGGTTTTTACAGTGTGTTTTAAATGTGCCGGGTGTTTTCTAATCATAAAGCAGCCGTTTGACTGTAATAACCTGAGATTAGAGGGACAGTTTGTAATATTTTGTCTGGTTTCCAGAGAAAGATGATTGAATGTTTCTGAAATCAGAGGCTTGGCAGCATCATGCCTGGATGACATTTACAACTAAATGACTTCAAATGTAACTAAAAAGCTGAACTGAGTTCATCGTTAGCCACGGACCGAGGCTCACGTTCTACCGTGTTTCTCTGGAAGGAAAAGTTTCACATTTTGGTTCTTTCTGTCCTGCTTGAGATACTGGTTCAGACCAGTCGTTTCCATGGCAACGGGTTTGAATCTGAGCTCGGTTGAAGCCTCAGCTGAAGATGGCTGAAGAGCCTGCGACAGCATGCAGCCTCTCTGTCTGTGCGCATATTTCTGTTACCACGGCAACCGCTTCAGATCCGATACCAAGATCTGCCCTCTCTAAACAGATTGAGTGTTTTCCTTTTATTCCTGACATGGAAAAGAATAATGATGAGCCCTTAAGTGGTAGGCACATTTCCACTAATTTGATAATAGCGGAGCAAATATTTCGCTTAGCACCTTTTGAAAAATGTTTAGTGTATTTAGTCTCCCCTGAATTTAATTTTCCAGTAAACTTCTGAAGCAATAATTTAGTTGGCTGCTTGGTAAACTTTCAGCTTCTTAAAGCATCAACAGGGTTGACTTTAGCGATTTAGCTTTACTTTAGCACTATTAGCTATGCGTAGCTAATAGCTATGCACATTCGGCTAATACGCTTAGCTAAATACCATGTTGGCGTGGCGCTTTAGCATCAGTGGAAGTAATGTTAGTGCTAACCTGGCTCAGCATGGCTAACCATTTAGCTCGCGGTGCCCACTACTACCTGTAAAAACCTGTTTACTCCGTGAGACGTCGCTCTTCTGAGACAGCGTCGCCTGCTGGAGGTTTTCCCAACGCTCTGATTGGATCTGACGCCTCAGTTTTGGGTGTGAATGTGCAGAAACATAGAGGCGGTTCCGGAGGCGGCCACCCACCATGGTTGCCATGGTAACTGTGGTTTACGACCGGGGTGCTGTCGTGGGCTCTCCAGCCTGATGCTGAAGCAGAAATCCAGCTTCATTCATCCTAAATGTGCTGATGTGCCACGCAGCTGACTGAGGAGGTCCAGATGTTCCGGTTGGGCCTCTGAATGTTCTCTGAAGAGTCTTTAATTCTCAGGTTTGGGTGAAAACTGCTTGATGTTTTTATATTCATCATATTTTTATTTGATTTATCTGTAAATGGGACTTTTGGAACAAATGTTTGATTAAAACTGAGAAAATAATTCCCGTTTCTGTTTTTTCTTTATTAAAAATTGTTCGAGTTTAGATTTAATACAGAGCCAGTTCACAACAAACACATCAGAGATTTATAATCATTTCATAGTATTTAAATCGCATTAATCTGAACCAGAATAAAATATGAAGTATTTCAATGTTGGAATTTAAAACAAACAAAAAACATGCAGTACCGACCTACAGCCTGTTGGGGCGGTATTTCCCTGCAGTAAGCTGCCTGCTTTCTGATCCTGAAGGCTTCAGCTGTTTCCTACTGGCAGCTGAAAGGCGTCAAAAAATATTTATTTTAATGAAGTTTAACCAAAAACGTTGTAAATATTGGAAGTTCTAACGTCACTCCACCTTAAACTGAACATTCTGCAAAACGTTCGGTGTGTGTGTAGGTAGGTGGGGCATATTGCCCCCCCCCACAGGTGTGCTGCTGCGCCCTCTTCCTCTTGTCCATATATGGAAGACGCTGTGAGCGCAGCTGGCTCGTTGAGGAGACAGGTAATCAGCATTTACATTTAAAAGCGGGTAGCTCGCTGAGGTGATCAGATGCAGGTCGATGACTCGTGCAGAGGCATGTTTAACATCGACCGTGAAGTGAGTTTAGAATTTATGTCTGATTCCGACACTGATTGTTTTTTTAAATAAGTCTTTATTAGTAATCTTTAAAACAATAGCATTGTACATCAACGAAAGAATAGAACAAACGGATAACAGCAAAATACAATAAAATAGCATGGTGAAAGGCAAAAAATTAAAGAAAAAAACAACATAAGAGCAAAAAAAAATATATGTATGCCAGGGGGATTTTAAAAAAACAAAAACAAAGAGAAACGGTGTCAAGAAAGTCATTTGGGGAGAGTTAAAGAATATTAAATTTGCGTAACAAATGTACCATTTTTATGGCTTTTAGGTTATCAGAAGACTCAATGAGATTAATGTACATATTCAATTCTGTAATAAAGGTAGAGAATAAAGGTTTGCTATTGCTAAACTTGCATTTATGTATAAAAAGTTTAGCAAGAAGTATAATAAGGTTGATGACAAAAAAGGAGTCCCAGTTCTTCCGCCACTGATTGTTGTAGAAAACGCACTTTAGAGAGTGACGTCAAGAGCAACATTTGCTGGTTTCACTGTAGAGAAGGTAAGGGCCGTTTCTTATTTATCTGGCTGGTTAATGTTCTCGTCTAACTTGATTTCTTTTGTGTGGTTGGCCTGCTACTGTTTCAGTTTTTGATTTGTTTCAATTTCAATTTTTTTTCAGTTTACTTATTTTTAGATGGTTGTTGTTGATTAAAAACTTCTTTTTTGGGGTTTTCTTTAGGGGAAGGAACTTCCTACTGCAGCCCGCTGACTTGTTTTAAACTGGACCTATGCTGTCCCTGGGTCCTATAGGCTGTTTCATTCAGACTGAGGAGACCAGTGGAAGGGGACTTTTTTTCTTTTCCTTTGTATTCACTAGGGATTTTTGTGAGTGTGCTTTTGTTGGGGAACGCTTGGGTGCATTTAGTTGAATTTGTGTTTTCTTTATTATTATTCCTCCCCCAAACAGTCAATTTTTTTTCTAATTGGGTTTTAATTATTTTTCAGCTTTAAGGATTCCAGAGCCAGCCTAGACTTCCACTTTTAGTGTGGTCACTTGGTATAATAAAATAAACTGACTATTTTTGCTCATGAAACATTTGTGAATTCAATAAACTGTTTGTAATCTGCAGCCTCTGTCTGTGTCTGTGTGATCTGGTAAAAAGAACAAACACCAACTTCTGCTTCACAAATACTTTTGTAAATATCCACCTGAAGCGAGAGTCTTCTGTAAATACCTGAGAGCTTTGTAAGCGTCGGAAATGCGGAGTTCTGCAGAATTTCCCACTAAGTTCTCAGTTAATCAGTTCTGACCCAGTTAGGTCAAGCACACCTTCAGCACTTCAGCTTCTTTTTTCTTCAAGAGAACTGATGAGATTTGATTTTATGCTTTTGTGTAGTTTTGTATTTTTATGCAAAACTCTTGCTGTACTTGAATGCCTAGGTTACACCTGCAGCAAACAGAAAGGGGCGGGACGGACCACTGTCAGTCTCAGACCTTTGGAAATGGGACCATTGCACTCCGGAAGTGAAGGGGGCGCCATTTCCTATATTATCTGCGGTCTCCCGTTTTAATTTTCTTTTGAAATCTGTGATATAGCTTCATCTGTGGGAAGGAGTTTCTCTCTCAGCATGTATTTGAACTTCTCTCTATTTACTTCAGCGCAGCTCACAGCTTTTAACAATTTTTGTTGCTTTCTGTGCAGTACTTCTAAATCTGGTTCAACAGGCTCTTTTGTATTGGAATCTCATCTTCAAACACAACTTCTCTCCACACAACACTCCAACATGGAACAATAGATATATTTTGATCAATAGAAAATTATTTTTTATCGAGAATTGGTTTTGTAAAGGTGTGTGGGCTGTTGCTCACTTTTTGGATGCAAATGGTAACATATTACAGCATTCTGAGGCAAAATACAAAAAAAATTGTCAGTCTTCCCTTGTCAGCTTGTATCCATGGTCAGACAAGATTTAATGTATTCTAAGGTTTGACCTCGTTTAAGGACTCTTGATTGAAAATGTTTTTTGTGATGTCAAATGCAATAATAAGTTTATAAGAAGCTGTTTATCCGGTTATTGTGCCACAGATGTGCTTAAAAGAGAGTATATCCTTAGAGACTTTAACAAGGAACAAATCAAAAAGACTTGATCAAAATATTTGTTTTCCACGTCCTTCCAAAATAAAAGATATGCAATTTAAAATTTTAAACAAAATTTATCCAACTAACAACTTCCTGAGACCCAGGTTTAAAATGGATGTGGATTCTGTGAAAGTTACTGAAGATTTAAATCACCGGTTTTTCATGTGTGAAATGGTTCAGTCTTTCTGCCAACATCTGCATCAGTTTATTCTCAGCCATGGTATACATTTAGCAGATATAACCAAAGAAGATGTTAAATTTGGTATTTTCATCAGTGATCACTTCATTGACTATGGAATAAATAATGTTTTATTGTTAGCTAAATTTCATATACACAAATGTCGCTTTTCTAAAACCATTCCTAACTTTAGACAGTGGATAAATGATTTAAACTTGTTTTATAAATCTTNCTGGCAGCTGAAAGGCGTCAAAAAATATTTATTTTAATGAAGTTTAACCAAAAACGTTGTAAATATTTGAAGTTAACGTCACTCCACCTTAAACTGAACATTCTGCAAAACGTTCGGTGTGTGTGTAGGTAGGTGGGGCATATTGCCCCCCCCCACAGGTGTGCTGCTGCGCCCTCTTCCTCTTGTCCATATATGGAAGACGCTGTGAGCGCAGCTGGCTCGTTGAGGAGACAGGTAATCAGCATTTACATTTAAAAGCGGGTAGCTCGCTGAGGTGATCAGATGCAGGTCGATGACTCGTGCAGAGGCATGTTTAACATCGACCGTGAAGTGAGTTTAGAATTTATGTCTGATTCCGACACTGATTGTTTTTTTAAATAAGTCTTTATTAGTAATCTTTAAAACAATAGCATTGTACATCAACGAAAGAATAGAACAAACGGATAACAGCAAAATACAATAAAATAGCATGGTGAAAGGCAAAAAATTAAAGAAAAAAACAACATAAGAGCAAAAAAAAATATATGTATGCCAGGGGGATTTTAAAAAAACAAAAACAAAGAGAAACGGTGTCAAGAAAGTCATTTGGGGAGAGTTAAAGAATATTAAATTTGCGTAACAAATGTACCATTTTTATGGCTTTTAGGTTATCAGAAGACTCAATGAGATTAATGTACATATTCAATTCTGTAATAAAGGTAGAGAATAAAGGTTTGCTATTGCTAAACTTGCATTTATGTATAAAAAGTTTAGCAAGAAGTATAATAAGGTTGATGACAAAAAAGGAGTCCCAGTTCTTCCGCCACTGATTGTTGTAGAAAACGCACTTTAGAGAGTGACGTCAAGAGCAACATTTGCTGGTTTCACTGTAGAGAAGGTAAGGGCCGTTTCTTATTTATCTGGCTGGTTAATGTTCTCGTCTAACTTGATTTCTTTTGTGTGGTTGGCCTGCTACTGTTTCAGTTTTTGATTTGTTTCAATTTCAATTTTTTTTCAGTTTACTTATTTTTAGATGGTTGTTGTTGATTAAAAACTTCTTTTTTGGGGTTTTCTTTAGGGGAAGGAACTTCCTACTGCAGCCCGCTGACTTGTTTTAAACTGGACCTATGCTGTCCCTGGGTCCTATAGGCTGTTTCATTCAGACTGAGGAGACCAGTGGAAGGGGACTTTTTTTCTTTTCCTTTGTATTCACTAGGGATTTTTGTGAGTGTGCTTTTGTTGGGGAACGCTTGGGTGCATTTAGTTGAATTTGTGTTTTCTTTATTATTATTCCTCCCCCAAACAGTCAATTTTTTTTCTAATTGGGTTTTAATTATTTTTCAGCTTTAAGGATTCCAGAGCCAGCCTAGACTTCCACTTTTAGTGTGGTCACTTGGTATAATAAAATAAACTGACTATTTTTGCTCATGAAACATTTGTGAATTCAATAAACTGTTTGTAATCTGCAGCCTCTGTCTGTGTCTGTGTGATCTGGTAAAAAGAACAAACACCAACTTCTGCTTCACAAATACTTTTGTAAATATCCACCTGAAGCGAGAGTCTTCTGTAAATACCTGAGAGCTTTGTAAGCGTCGGAAATGCGGAGTTCTGCAGAATTTCCCACTAAGTTCTCAGTTAATCAGTTCTGACCCAGTTAGGTCAAGCACACCTTCAGCACTTCAGCTTCTTTTTCTTCAAGAGAATTGATGAGATTTGATTTTATGCTTTTGTGTAGTTTTGTATTTTTATGCAAAACTCTTGCTGTACTTGAATGCCTAGGTTACACCTGCAGCAAACAGAAAGGGGCGGGACGGACCACTGTCGGTCTCAGACCTTTGGAAATGGGACCATTGCACTCCGGAAGTGAAGGGGGCGCTATTTCCTATATTATCTGCGGTCTCCCGTTTAATTTTCTTTTGAAATCTGTGATAGCTTCATCTGTGGGAAGGAGTTTCTCTCTCAGCATGTATTTGAACTTCTCTCTTATTTACTTCAGCACAGCTCACAGTTTTTAACAATTTCTGTTGCTTTCTGTGTACTTCAAAATCTGCTTCAACAGGCTCTTCTGTATTGGAAGCTCATCTTCAAACACACCTTCTCTCCACACAACACTCCAATATGGAACAATAGATATATTTTGATCAATAGAAAATTATTTTTTTATCGAGAATTGGTTTTGTAAAGGTGTGTGGGCTGTTGCTCACTTTTTGGATGCAAATGGTAACATATTACAGCATTCTGAGTTTTGAGATAAATTTCAATTATATTGTAACCAGGCAAAATACAAAAAAAAAATCGTCAGTCTTCCCTTGTCAGCTTGTATCCATGGTCAGACAAGATTTAATGTATTCTAAGGTTTGTCCTCGTTTAACGACTCTTTTGATTGAAAATGTTTTTTGTGATGTCAAATGCAATAAGTTTATAAGAAGCCGCTTATTCAGTTATTTATGCACTTCTTGTTACTGTGCACTATTTTATTTTTATATTTGTATCATGTTCGAATAAAATTTCATTTCATTTCATTGTGCCACAGATGTGCTTAAAAGAGAGTATATCCTTAGAGACTTTAACAAGGAACAAATCAAAAAGACTTGATCAAAATATTTGTTTTCCACTTCCTTCCAAAATAAAAAATATGCAATTTAAAATGTTAAACAAAATTTATCCAACTAACAATTCCTGACACACAGGTTTAAAATGGATGTGGATTCTGTGAAAGTTACTGAAGATTTAAATCGCCGGTTTTTCATGTGTGAAATGGTTCAGTCTTTTTGGCAAGATCCTCATCAGTTTATTCTCAGCCATGGTATACAGATATAACCAAACAAGATGTTAAATTTGATATTTTCATCATTGATCACTTCATTGACTATGGAATAAATAATGTTTTATTGTTAGCTAAATTTCATATACACAAATGTTGCTTTTCTAAAACCATTCCTAACTTTAGACAGTGGATAAATGATTTAAACTTGTTTTATAAATCTTTGTCTAGTAAACTAAAATGTGTTTAAGTTGTCCAGTTTTTGAAAAGTTTCTTACTTTAATATACTGCCCTGTTTTATGTTTTATTTTTCATTTTATGTATCATTTATTTTTTTTTGTTTTTGGTTGTTTGGCTCTGACTCTTTGTTCTGTGATCTTATACATTACGATACCTTTATGGAGCCAATTGTATGTTTATATAATCAAAACAAAAAAACTTCTGAATCTGCTTCTTCGTCAAATCTTTTTGGGCCTCTAGTGGCGCGCAGGTGGTAACATAACTAATAAAATTACGTCACTAAACGAGAATACCACAAAATCTTTATTAATTTTGCCATTGCTGGCAAAGTGAAAGATACATTATTTTCTAAAATACCATATTTTTCTTAAGGATGTAGAGCTAATTAAATGACAATACTTTTATACATTATAAATATCTATATACTGTAGCTCCAGTATATAGTTTTAACATTTAAACTTTGTTAAAATGTTAACATTGCTTAACTAGAGGTAATGTTAGCTAATGTTACCTCTAACTAACAAGAGGTTTAGAGTGATCTTAGGTAACCCCAAGATCACTGGGTCTTCTTAAAAGATAGAGTGACGTTTCTTAAAAAATGTAGTCAGTTTTTTCAGCAAAATGGAGCTGACTGTCCAGGAATGATCCAAGGTATTTAAAATTTGCCATAGTTTCAACAGGTTGGCCAATGAGTGAAGCTGGAACCACTTTCAGGTATTGTCATTTAATTAGCTCTGCTTCATTAAGAAAATTAAAAGGTATGGTGTTTTGTGAGAAACTTTATCTTTTGCGGTTCCAGTTATGCCAGAATTAATAATGAATA
>NW_006800745.1:9746-15578 GCF_000485575.1 Poecilia formosa | reverse complement strand
TTTTGTTTTGAAAGTTTCCTAAAGACACGATGTGAGGAAGAAGAGGGAGAAATCTATAAAGAGAGACGGATTCACTGCAGCACGGATGGATCTCACTGGATTTTGGACTCGTTGGCTGAAAAACATATTATATATTATATATTTATATATATATTATTCATTATTAATCTTTATTTATTANAGAACATGCTGAGGTACTGGTTGCTGTGGTGAATACGGTGTTAGACACATTTCTGCTAATGCTAACAGCAGAGCTAATTTTTCGCTCTGCGCTTGTTTGGCGCACTTAGCTTTCCCTTAACTGTAAAACACAGAGAGCAAGAACAACATATGAATATAAGTATAATATTTAAGGTGTTATAGAAATGTAAATTATGTCAAAACAAAATTTACATAATTTATTAGTTTATTGTCCTTAAGAATTTTAATTGAAGTTAGCATTTTAGCATTAGCTTCCTCTAAATAGGTATTGGAATAGCTATTTAGCATTAGCATCTGCTAAATATGTTTGTTTTGTGTATCTCTTTTGCATTAGCGGAACTAATGTTTATTGTGTTTGGATATTAGCCTGCCTAGCTAACGTTTTAGCTAGCAGTGCTTACCGCTTTGGAGACATGACGGTTCAGGAGAACTTCCTGTCAGCATAAATGAGTGAATGAGAGGATAAACTTAGTTTCTACATTCTGGATGAAGTTTCTAGAAAACCGTTAGACCTGCTGTGACTCTGATCTGCAGGATTTATGATGTTTCTAAATGAAAACTGGATCATCAGTTCGGTGGCTGCAGCTTTCAGACATATTTTAATTTTAATATGATGAGAGATGTAACCGGAAGGGTCTGTGTTATTCTACAGGTTGGGTGAATCCCGCCCTTTCGGGGTTTTTCCCCATCGCCATGCGGAGCCGGACGCGTGACGCCATCCTCCGGTGAGCCGCATGCTCTGCAGCCGGACTGCAGCTGCGCAGAGAGTGAGAGAGAGCCGCAGAAACAGCAGCCTCCGGTGCAGACACACACACACACACACACACGCACACACACACACTGAGAGAGAGGAAGGTGAGGCTGAGCTTTCCCTGGATCGGACCCGCAGAACCCGCAGGACCCGCAGGAGGGGATCCTTCCTCCACCCGCAGCTCTGCGTCAAAAGTAAGCTTCGTGTGGTGATCGTCCCGCAGCGCAGGGACAGAGGTAACCATGATGATGATGATGATGATGATGATGCGTGTCAGTAAAACAGCCGCAGCGGTTCTCCGCACCGATGCGGGATGCCGTCCAGCTTCACGCGTGAAGCTCTGCATGCTGCATGAGAGGCGATGACGTAGGGAATTCCCACAGTAACCCCGCACAGTCCCCGCACGTCCCGCACAGGCGGAGCCGGACGGCGTTGTTATGTAAGGCGGATTCTGCTGACATGGTTCGGTTCGGTTCGGCCTCCACCTGGGGGCCGGGGGGCTGGCCTGTGATTGGTCGTCAATCAGCTTCAAATCGATCTGCAGTCAGATCAGTTTGCGGTAAAAGACACTGATGATGATGATGAGGCCTTCATCCTGTTTTCTTTGTTTTCTTTTAAAATCTTTGATCAAAGTTGAAGAAAACTAAAGATGCAAACGCAGCATTTCAGATCTGCAGCTTCCTCTGGATCAGACCTTCATCCTCATCCTCAGCTCGGCTCGTTTCACATCACAGATTCATAAAAATATGTTTTATTTCCCCACAGATAAACATGGCTGGTCCAGAGGAGCTGCAGGGTTGTTTATAAACGGAGAAAAAGGATTTAAAGACAGAATATTTACCATAACAGGCAATTAAATAAAATCTGTTCAGCAAAAACCAGCAGAAATATTTAAAATGTTTAAAACCAGCAAGGTGTGAAAATGTATTGTTGTTTTTGGATCCAGATCTTCAGATCAATCAGCGTTAGACAAAAAAATAGATATTTGATAAAATATCTACTACAATAAATATTATTATTAAAGAACTAACATTTTTATTTTTTAGTTTATTTAAAATCTGAATAAAAGTTGAGTTGCACCAGATTTAGCTGAAGCTAGTTTCCTTTGGGCGAGTTCATTAAACAGATTAATATCATAAAACTTACATTGAAACTATGTTTCATTGCATGAGGTCATAAAATTATAACAATATAAATAAATAGAACTAAATGTCAAACTTTTTCTTTGTAATCACTAATATCCAGCTTACAGTTTAAAAGTTTTAAACATTAATTTAGTGAAAAATAAATTTTTCTTCTGAATGCTTTAATATTTGAGGAAAATTTTGTTACATTTTCAACTAATGACGGAAATAATATATAAAATATGTTATTGTTTCTTTTTGTGGAAAATACTGAACAGTAAGGGCAACATTTCAACATAAATACAGTGTCGTTATAAAACACTGCAGCATTTACAAAATGAGCATAAATAAATGTCAATAAAATCAAACTTTGTGCATTAAAAGGAAATCTGCAGATTTTTCTGTTTCTGAAACATTTTCAGTTTTTTCTTCATCCAGTGACTCAGAGGAGAAACGGCCCAGACATTTTACTCAGGTGGACGTAACCGACAGTCTGTCAGAAGGGAAACGATCATTTTATGATCAATGAATGAATGATGTGCAGCCCGGTACGGAGAGACAAAAGAGCAATAATCAGTCTGGAATCCTCATTAAGTCATCAAATAAAGAGATAAAAACGTCCTCTAATGAACCCACATGGAGGTCAAAGGTCAGCCAGCTGTACAAACTTTTTGACAAAATCCTTCAGTTAAAACACAAGGCGAAACAAAATTTATAAATATTTAAAAAATGTTTTCTTTTTTATTGTATCTGCTCGATAATAAAGTGAAAGTGATTATTTTATTGAGATAAAGAAAACAGATTTTTCTTTTGTAGAAAACTGATCAGGACAGGTCTGGGTTCTACCGGTCTGGATGATTTATTATTTGGGTTTTAGAGTAAAAGCAGGTCAGAGTTTGAGCTGCTTTCATTCAGATGAAAAACCAAAAACTTTATTTTTTGCACTTTATACTTTTTGAAGAAGATATAATTTTTCTGTAAGATAAATTGGTGAATCTGTTCTGCTAGCGGACAGATTCACTCTGTTCCAGAACTCGGGTCGGAGCCAGAAATGGCCCCGCTCCGCCCTTTGGACCCCCTGCAGCGTGTTTTGGATCCATAAGGTTCAGAATCACAGAAACCGGACCTGTTCCTCTGACGACCCCTCTCTGGGAGGCTGGAGGCGGTTTCCCTGGAAACGGGTCGGTAATCCGGGTCAGTTCGGACAGGAGGCAGGATTACAGCGCAGAACCTCTGTACCCGTTCGCACCGATCTCCACCTGCAGGCCGGTCCGGTCCGCTCCCCGCATCTCGCCCAGCATCGGTGGAGCCATTACGTAACCATGGCAACGTCACAGCAGCTGGTTTCTGGGAGGAGACCCAGAATCAGACCGGGTCGGCCACGTGAGCCGGATTTACAGCGCCCTGCATCTGGATGGAGGTTTATTCTCCCGTAAATCCCTGTCTGAGGTTTCACTGTGTGTGTGTGTGTGNAGAAGCAGTGGCTCATCAGAGGCCGATAAAGCAGACCGGTTCTAACCACAACCGGACCGAACCGGCCCGGTCCAGCAGCCTGTTGACCCGGCACCAGCCAGAGCGAGAAAATGAACCACAAGCAGCAGAACCAGTGGAACCAGTAGAACCTGTGGAACCAGTAGAACCAGTAGAACCAGTGGAACCATCGGAACCAGTGGAACCAGCAGAACCTGTGGAACCAGTAGAACCTGTGGAACCAGTAGAACCAGTGGAACCATCGGAACCAGTAGAACCTGTGGAACCAGTAGAACCTGTGGAACCAGTAGAACCAGTAGAACCAGTGGAACCAGTAGAACCAGTGGAACCACCAGAACCTGTGGAACCAGTGGAACCTGTGGAACCAGTAGAACCAGTGGAACCAGTAGAACCAGTGGAACCAGTAGAACCAGTGGAACCACCAGAACCAGTAGAACCAGTGGAACCACCGGAACCTGTGGAACCAGTGGAACCAGTAGAACCAGTGGAACCACCACAACCTGTGGAACCAGTGGAACCAGTAGAACCAGTGGAACCACCAGAACCTGTGGAACCAGTGGAACCAGTGGAACCAGTGGAACCACCAGAACCTGTGGAACCAGTGGAACCAGTGGAACCACCAGAACCTGTGGAACCAGTGGAACCAGTGGAACCACCGGAACCTGTGGAACCACCGGAACCAGTAGAACCTGTGGAACCAGTAGAACCAGTGGAACCACCAGAACCAGTAGAACCAGTGGAACCACCGGAACCTGTGGAACCAGTGGAACCACCAGAACCTGTGGAACCAGTGGAACCAGTAGAACCACCAGAACCTGTGGAACCAGTAGAACCTGTGGAACCAACAGAACCAGTAGAACCAGTAGAACCAGTGGAACCATTGGAACCAGTGGAACCAGTAGAACCAGTGGAACCAACAGAACCAGTAGAACCAGTGGAACCAGTGGAACCATTGGAACCAGTGGAACCAGTGGAACCAATAGAACCAGTGGAACCAGTAGAACCTGTGGAACCAGTAGAACCAGTGGAACCAGTGGAACCAGTGGAACCACCAGAACCTGTGGAACCAGTGGAACCAGTGGAACCAATAGAACCAGTGGAACCAATAGAACCAGTGGAACCATTGGAACCAGTGGAAACACCAGAACCAGTAGAACCAGTGGAACCAGTGGAACCAGTGGAACCAATAGAACCAGTAGAACCAGTGGAACCAATAGAACCAGTGGAACCAGTGGAACCAATAGAACCAGTAGAACCAGTGGAACCAATGGAACCAGTGGAACCACCAGAACCTGTGGAACCAGTGGAACCAGTAGAACCAGTGGAACCATTGGAACCAGTGGAACCACCAGAACCAGTAGAACCAATAGAACCAGTAGAACCAGTGGTACCAGTAGAACCTGTGGAACCAGTAGAACCAGTAGAACCTGTGGAACCAGTAGAACCAGTGGAACCAATAGAACCAGTAAACAAGTGGAACCAGTAGAACCATTGGAACCAGTGGAACCAGCAGAACCAGTAGAAATAGTGGAACCAATGGAACCAGTAGAACCACCAGAACCAGTAGAACCAGTGGAACCACCAGAACCTGTGGAACCAGCAGAACCAGTAGAACCAGTGGAACCAGTAGAACGACCAGAACCAGTAGAACCAGTGGAACCACCAGAACCTGTGGAACCACCAGAACCAGTAGAACCAGTGGAACCAGTAGAACCAGTAGAACCAGTGGAACCAGTAGAACCAGTGGAACCACCAGAACCAGTAGAGCCAATAGAACCAGTAGAACCAGTGGAACCAGTAGAACCAATAGAACCAGTGGAACCATTGGAACCAGTGGAACCACCAGAACCAGTAGAGCCAATAGAACCAGTACAACCAGTGGAACCAGTAGAACCTGTGGAACCAGTAGAACCTGTGGAACCAATAGAACCAGTGGAACCAGTGGAACCACCAGAACCAGTAGAACCAGTGCAACCAATAGAACCAGTGGAACCAATGGAACCAGTGGAACCAGTGGAACCAGTAGAACCAGTGGAACCAGTGGAACCACCAGAACCTGTGGAACCAGTGGAACCAATAGAACCAGTGGAACCAGTAGAACCAGTAGAACCAGTGGAACCACCAGAACCAGTAGAACCTGTGGAACCAATAGAACCAGTAGAACCGGTGGAACCAATAGAACCAGTGGAACCAGTAGAACCAGTGGAACCATTGGAACCAGTGGAACCACCAGAACCAGTAGAACCTGTGGAACCAATAGAACCA
>NW_006800745.1:7390-9736 GCF_000485575.1 Poecilia formosa | reverse complement strand
TTTAGCTTAAGCTAAATATTTAGCACTGAGCTAAATATATAGTTCAGTTTAAAACTAAATATTTAGCATCAAACAAATATTTAGTTAGCAAGCTAAATGTTTAGATGGCT
The DNA here is from genome assembly GCF_000485575.1 of Poecilia formosa. NCBI lineage: Eukaryota > Metazoa > Chordata > Actinopteri > Cyprinodontiformes > Poeciliidae > Poecilia > Poecilia formosa. The sequence continues at coordinate 9,626 of NW_006800745.1, read as the reverse complement.
ACATACTGGTTTGAACCTAAATATTTAGCTTGCTAGCTATACATTAGCAGTATTTATATTAGCTGCAAGCTAAATATTTTGCTTCCAACTAATATTTAGCTAGTTAAATATTAGCTTGAGGTTAAATATTTAGTGTGTTAAGCGACTCGTTGCCAGGCAGCCATGTTGGAGACCAGCAGCAGGACTGTGCTGGACTCAGGCTGCTCTCTGTTTGAATCATTTAATTCTAACTCTGGTTTCCTCTCTGCTCCCCTGAGGTTCCTGAACCTGACCTGTGACCCTCCTGTGACCTTTGACCTGTGACCATGGCAGTCTGTGAAGTCATTCGGTTTGGGTCAGACAGTCACAAGTATCCAGATCCGGCAGCAGCGGCGCTTTAAGGTTTGGTCCAGACGCTCCTTCTTCTTCTTCTTCTTCTGTACGTCTGTGACTGAGCCGCCGCCCAGCATGCGTCCGTCCCTCGCCACTGCGGTCCTCCCACCCAGGACCCGCTCCCACAATCCCCCCAACCTGTCGGTGGGAGGCCGCGAACACCTGTCTGCCCCCCGCCGGCGCAGCCCTCACCTGCGCCACACACTGAGCCCAGAGAACCTGCGGACGCTGGCGGAGCGCGGCGGGGCGGCTGTGGACGCCGCCTCCATCATCGGTGGGCCGGTCGGGCTCACGAGGGCCAACAGCGATACCGACCTGGTGACCTCACAGAGCCGCTCCTCGCTCACGGCGTCCACGCTGGAGTACACGCTGAACCGCGGTCAGAACCTGGTCATCACCTGGGACATCAAGGAGGAGGTGGACGCCACCGACTGGATCGGGCTGTACCACATTGGTGAGTCCAGAGCCGGGACAGGGCCTCCAATTCGGGGGCCCCTCTTCCTGTGGAGAACTTTGCCTCTAGCCGCTTAAAAATAATCACTGGTTCTTATTGGCTGAGGTGTATTTTTGAAAAACTGACACAAACGATTAAACTCATAGCATCAGATTGTAGCTGTGGTAACACAACAATCAAACTATGATGATTGTTTGCATTTTACAAAGAAAATTTACCAATAAAATCTTAAATTTAAATGTTAAAGAATATAAATCACTTAGTTTATCTCTGGAGACATGGTTAAAACTAATTTACTTTAACGCTATATGCTATACCATTTTGGTTTAGCGCTTTAGCATTAGCAGAATTACTTTTCATTATTATTGCTCAGGACCGGCCCAGGCCTCCATGGGGCCCTAAGCAAAATGTGGTTTTGGGGCCCTCTAGTTCTGCTAACAGTGTGGACCGGCTGCAGTCAGCAGTCCGATCATTGGGTCATTCACACGCCTGCTATAAGCTGATTGCATCTCTGGCTGTTTACATTATGTACATGTATAATATAGGATACATTTATTGGCCAACTGATTTATCCACCAGTTGATTTCTGGGACCGATTTCCTTAATTTTGGCGTATCGTGATCTGCTGATACTTACATGTGAAGCTGATCTTTATAACTCAGCCTCTGTCCTCTTCTGCTCTGCAGTGAGAGGTTTGACTGACAGACCCACCAGGTCAGGTCTGAACCTTTACAGTTAACAATATTCACCCACTGTGGAAACTCAGTGGCTTTCTTTCTATATTTAGCAACATTTCAGACAAAAAAATTCATATCAGCCAAAACCAAAATCAGCAGGTCAGGCTTTTTAAATATCGGTAACCAGGGATCGTCCAGAAAACTGCAATCGGAGAATCAACTAATTTAAAGTTTAAACTCACACAAACACAAAGACCCTAGCTTAAATGTCTGGCTGTTGGCTGTTGAACTGGACCGTTCCAGGCCGCTATCAGGCTCATTTCTATTAGCAGCTTAACTAATCTTTACATTACATCACCAAGGCTCATTAAAACAAACCTTTATCTTGGCTTTTTTCTATTCTTCCTCTTTCTTTTCTCCCTCCCTGAATGATAAGTCCTTTTTTGAGACATTGTTTTGCTAACTTACCTTCTGACCGGAGCTTTGGACGTTTGGATGCTCTGCTCATCGCACGGCAGCTCATGATACCGGCAAAGCGTGCGGTACCTACCGCGGCCACCAGGAGGCCCCAAGAGCATTCTTTTTTATCAATAAAATAATCATTTCTACAAATATTATCAAATATATATTATTGTAAAACCAAATCACTTCATAGTGAAATTGTGTGTTTTTGATATTATGACATAAAAATTATTACTAAAAAAAAAAAATCAGCTCCACTGAGGGGCCCCAG
>NW_006800745.1:0-6951 GCF_000485575.1 Poecilia formosa | reverse complement strand
TAGCTGCTGAAGTGTTAGCTGCCGAGGTGTTAGCTGCTGAAGCGTTAGCTGCCGAGGTGTTAGCTGCTGAAGCGTTAGCTGCCGAGGTATTAGCTGCTGAAGCGTTAGCTGCTGAGGCGTTAGCTGCCAAGGCATTAGCTGCTGAAGCGTTAGCTGCTGAGGCGTTAGCCTGGAGGCTGAGTCAACACGCGTTTCAACACACACCCTTATTACAATGACACACAGTCCGTCCCAGCAGCTGCATTGGCTAATCCTGCTTGTAGTCATGAATTTGACGGGGATTCACCGAGCCGACGCTGAAGGAGGCGATTCCACTCGGCGGTTCTGTCCATGCTGCTGAAACCCGATCCAGCGATCAGCATCCAGAACCGGAACCAGCTGAGAGTTCTCCCCATGAGGAAGAGCTGAGTCCAGATGTCCCCTCCTGGACACTTTATACTCCAAACGCCGGGTTGTCTCTGCAGTCAGCACAAGCATTGCTTAGGTTTACAGCTGCAGAAGTATTCACACCCCCAACCCGGTAGAACCAGCAGAACCTGCCTGCTGTGGGTCCAGTCTGCAGACTGAGAGGAATTTAACTACTGCTATGACAAACCCGTTAAAAATGAAGCTACATTTTCATGTTGTTTTGTGCCAAATCATGAAACAGCAACACAGCCGGTCAGTCAGAACACCATGACTGTGACCACAGCAGGTTCTGACGCTCAGTTCTGATTTTTTTATGTGGTTCATGTTTCTAAATGATTCGGCTTCTCAGTGAACAGTTTACGACCTGAAAGCTATGTAGCTAAGAACGTAGCTATGGAACAGGAGCAGATCGGATTTATCTGGGTTGAAATATCAGAATTAGTCCAATCAGACTGCTGTGAAAAAGTTGGATTTGAGTTGGATTAGCTGTAAACTTCCACACCACTGATCCCAGTATACACCCAGTAAGCAAGCACTGTCTGAGCAGGAGCTCATCAGAAGTGACGCCCATTTTATTATTATTTCCTTAGAGTTTGGTGTTTATTTATTTGCTGTTTCCTATTAGTTTCGATTTATTATCTTGGAGCTCCCCTGCTGTGTTTCTGCTCTTCTATGTTTTAAATTTGTTTTCTTTCTAGATCTTCATCAAGTTTCTCTTAGTTTTAGTTATTTTTATTTAGATATTCCCATTGTGCCTGGATCTTAGTTTTTTGTCCTTCACCTGCTAGTTAACAGTTCTTCATGTTAAAATTTAATTTGCACCAGAAACGGTTTGATCTGGTTTAAGATGCTGCTCTGCTGTGTTTCTGATTTTGCCAAATGTTTGTAGTTTCACTAGAAATGAAGCAGGAAGGAAGGTTGTTTGCTGGAGGCTCATTTTGGACGTTTTCTTTGTTCTGTGAAGCAGAAAATAAACCACAGAAGAAGAGTTTGTGCCAGGCGGGTCGTAAGGTGACTTCATATTGATCAGAAACTGCCAGAACTTAATTACCTGCAGCGGGGTCTCATAGCCGCCTCTTTCCTCGACTAAGCAGACATTCAATAACGACCCCGCACACACACACACACACACACACACACACACAGACACAGCTCCAGGTTTGGCTCCTCATTAATCTGAGTATAAAAGTGCTACGTACAGCGGAATCCCCCATCCGTGTTTTTAACTCCAGGAAGTTCGTCCTTCTGCTCGGCGGTTGCAGGAAGTTATTTCTGGACAGAATTTCACTGATTAAAGGTAAACGTGAGCTTGGATTGCCGAGTCTGCAGAGAAAATGCGCTGCATGCTGCAGCGCTGCAGGCTGCTGCAGCTGGGCGGCAGATGTCTGAGGGGTAAAAATAACCGCTGTGTTTCCAGATGAGACCAGTCCGTCCAACGTGTGGGACTGCAAGAACCGAGGCGTCAACGGGACCCAGAGGGGCCAAATCGTCTGGAGGCTGGAGCCCGGACCCTACTTCATGGAGCGTGAGTTCGGACCCGGGTCGGTCTGGGTCAGATCCGGTCAGCAGGAAGCTGGGATGTCTGAACTGATGATGATGATGATGTTTGTCCTTCCTCACAGCGGAGACCAGGATCTGCTTCAAGTATTACCATGGAGTGAGCGGAGCTCTGCGGGCGACGACGCCCTGCATCACTGTGAAGAACCCGGCGGTTCTGGTGGGTTCCGACTCGGTTCTGATCCATCACAACCTGCAGGATGAGCCTCACTGGTTACCAGTTCATGGAGCCAGCAGCTCATACTGGAACATGTTTGAATTCATGAACATCCAGGACTTAAGAATTAACCTTCAGAAAAAAGTTCAAATTATAAAACCCATTTCTGTTTAAAATGATTTTTAAACATTTTAGTTTAACCGATAATAACTACAAGAAACTACACGTAGTTTATATCAGTTCTTTAATCAAATCAAAATAATCACTCAGTTTGAACAGACAGAAAGGTCAAAGGTCATCACTGACCCTTCTGAATGACCTCCATCCATCACCTTCCAGGGGAAGATTATTCCCAAAATATACAGATGTATGGAAAAAAAGGACTTTAAAAAATGTAAAATGTGAATAATTAAAAAGAAAGAAAATTAAAATAGAATAGAATTCAACTTTATTGTCATTGCACCGTCACAAGTACAAGCAACGAAATGTAGTTTGCATCTATCCAAAAGTGCTATACAGGGTATAAATATGTATTTACAGGTGTACAAAGGTGGTTATAAAAATAACCACATTAACCACAATAACCACATTATAAAAATAAAATGTTCAGTATAAATATAATATAGATAAAAATAAAAATATGGGAGCTATATGCACATATACAGAATATACAGAAATGTTAGGAATGGATTGTATATGTATTAGTAGAGTTACAATATAAGATAGATACTGGCAAATAAGATTTACAGATTATATACAGATTATAAACAGATTATAAACAGATTATAAACAGATTATAAACAGATTATGTATGAATGTGAGGACAGTCCGTATGTTGTTGTCCTTATAGTTTGTGTCAGGAGCCTAACAGCTGTAGGAAAGGAGCTGTTCTGATGCTTCAATAACTTCTATAACTAATTACATTTAAAAAAGTGAACAAGTACAGGAAACATATATATAAAATAAATACTAAATAAGAAAATGTAAAATAATAATAAAAACATTAAAATTAAAAAAATAATGAATTAAAAAGGTAAAAACAAATTGAAACAACAAGAAAAAGCTTATTCAGCAGATCCAACCCAGCTCAGAGAAATCCCAGAGCTTTAAATGTTTAGCTTGCTAACTTATTCAGTTTGAAGATAAGTATTAGAGGTCAAAGGTCACGACCCTGAACAGAAGCGGCGTGTGTTTGCTCTGTGTCTGCAGGTGGAGGGTCTGGCAGAGCAGGTCGGCGTTGAACATCCACGGAAACTCATCAGCTTCACTCTAACCGGTGAGGAGAGCTGCACCCTGTCACTCATTCAGTTAGACATGTTGGCCGTTTCAGACTAAACATGTAGTTAGCACACTAAACATTTAGCTTGGAGCCAAATATTCAGAACCTCAAACTCGCTAGCTGTAAGCTAACTGTTTAGCATTGAGCTAAATAAGCTACTAAATAGCTCCAGCATAGTTAACAACTTAAATGTTGAGCTTGCTAACTTATTCAGTTTGAAGATAAGTATTTTGCTTGCAAACTAAACATTTAGTTTGAAACTGTGACATTTATGAGTGAATGAATAATATGGTGAAACTACGACTTTAGATGTTTGGCAGATTATTGCTGCTGGTTGTTGACTGTGTAACTTCACAGTCGTGCATTTTGATCTCTTTATTTAACTCCATTCATTTCAAGCACCTCATGTTGGGACAGTTTAGGTTTCATTCTCCTGAAGCTCCACGTTTCTAGAAACCAGGATGTAGACTCTGGTTCATGGTCTGAGGTCGTTTCGTTGCAGATCTGCGCTCCACCGGCTTGAAGAAAGGCATGTTTTTCAATCCGGACCCGTACCTGAAGATGTCCATCCATCCTGGGAAGAGAAACATCTTCCCGGTCTTCAGCCACCACGGACAGGAGCGACGGTCGGCCATTATCGCCAACACCACCAACCCCGTCTGGCACGGCGAGGTGAGTCTCCTCCGCACGCCGCAGCGCCTCCCTCCAGCGCCTCCTCACACCTCCCATTCTTCCTCACAGAAATACACCTTTGTGGCGCTGATGACGGACATCCTGTACATTGAGGTGAAAGACAAGTTTGCTAAAAGCCGTCCAATCATCAAGCGTTTCCTGGGTCAGCTGGCCATTCCTGTGCAGCGGCTCATCGAGAAGATTCCAGGGTAGGACACGCAATCATGGCGGCTCCCTTAAATCTGATGTCTGAACGCCACACACCTCAAATACATACAGCTCAATGTTTAAAGAAATGGAGCTGAAGGTCATAGAGAGTTTAAACTGATTAACTGGTTGGTGGTTCCAGTTTGAACCATTACACTGATTTATCAGTCCAGTGGAAGTCACTGAGTTTCTAAACATCTCCAGATTCTACTCTGATCGGTTCAAATACGGCTAAAGGTCAGGAGAATTGTGACCTGGACACTGGCAGAAGCCCAGTGAAGCTGTTTTTAGTCAAGCCAGTTTAAAGGGGAAAACTCACCATCGTTCATGTTTTTATTTTTGGTCTCTGCTGCTTGAAAAACATCCAGACACTTAAAATGAATCATCCAGACGCTTTCTGGAAATAAATCCACGTTTTTTTGGTGTCTGGAAAAGGATCTGCTTCAAAAGCCTTCCGGTTATTACGTCAGAATCAGGTGGAACTGCTCCGTTGCCTAGCAACCCCAGCAGAGCAGGTTTTAATTGTTGAAACTTCTTCTGCTTCTGGGTCGCAGACGGACCGTTGCACAGTTAACATGGACATGAGGGGGCGGAGCCAGCAGCAGCTTATTTGCATTTAAAGGGACAGAGTCAAAAAAACCTGAAACCTGAAAACAGGCGAAACTGAGGAGGAGAAATCTGATTATCTGATAACAGAGTGGGGAGTATGTATATATCTGAGCCTATGTGGATCATGCTTCCTACTTCCTGTTTCTTGTTTTCTACTTCCCGTTTCCTGTGCAGGGTCCAGCCGGTCAGCTTCCCGCTGTGCCGCCGCCTGCCCACCGAACACGTCAGCGGCCAGCTGCAGTTCCGGGTGGAGCTGACGTCCACAGGGCCCGATGGTGAGCCAGGCTCCGCCCCCGTGGCCCTATGACCCCACCCACCTGTCTCTGTCCTCACCAGCCTCTGTCCCGCTGCAGGTGCCTCGCCGGACTCCATCATCGGCCTGTCGCCGCTGAACGGTGCCCCGGGAACGCCGTCAGACGACGAGGACCTGCCCCACCCGTTGCCAGGCGTGGTGTCCGTCGGCCTCTCCCCCACAGGCCCTCAGGGGCCCCACGGCCTGTGGGAAGGCGGGGCCGCCGCCCTGCCGGAGAAGGAGCTGCCCGCCGTGCGTCCGGCGCGCTTCGTGGAGGTGGCGGCGGTTTGTGAGCGCTCCATCCTCCAGCGGTCGCTGAGCGAGGGTCTGGACGCCATTGAGGCCCCCAAAGGGCCCGGTGAGAGGCCCCTCGGCGCCGCCTCACCCAGGCTGTGCTCCAGCTTCCCCACACACACCAGGCTCAGCGACATCCTGCACATCGACTCTGACGAGGACGAGGAGCGCTCTGCCATCAACGAGCTGCCGCCGTCGCCGCTGCTGCTGAACGGAGAGCCTGCTGATGGCGGCGGTGGCCCCGACGATGACGACCTGTTCCTGGAGGAACCGGAGCTGCAGGGGGCAGAGGGAGGGCCTGCGGACGCCCTGGTTGCAGAGCCGGGTCTGGACCTGGACGACGCTTTGGAGCCAGAGGTTTTCCTAGAGGTGGAGGAGGAGCAGACTGTTACCCATGATGCTTTGCCAGAGGGGGCACCAGGCGAAGACCTTACGTCAGAGATGGATTCCTTCTCCATGGCAACGGCACCTCAGACCGCCGGCTCCTCATCAGACAGCGGAGCGGTTACCATGGCTACTGCTGTGGTGAGTTTGGTTCTCCAACAGGAGCTGGGTCTGATGAATCAGTTCCTCTCAGAATCGTTCAGATGTTGCAGCGACAAGCTGATGATGACGTCAAAGGTGTCATCCAATCAGGAGCCAGCATCTGTTCTTAAGGGTCAAACTGGTCCACGTGTGAGCTGGTTCTGACCCAGGTGGTTCTGTGTGCAGGAAGCCGATGATGGAGCGGCGACAGCCATTGATCCGGGGGGAGACGGGGAGGCCGGTCTGCCGCCGACCTCTCGACCTGGGGATGATGATGATGATGAGGAGGAGGAGGAGGCTGGAGGAAGAGAGGCGGCCTCCGAGGCTGAAGCAGATCCTCCAGCGGCCAGCGAGCCACCGCAAGAGGAGGAGGAGGAGAAGGAAGAGGAGGTTGGCGTGAGGAGGCGGAGCCTGCAGGCCACGGGAGGCAGTCATGATGGACAGGAAGTGGCAGAGACCAAGACTCAGGAGGAGGGGGGGTCTGTGGATGCGGAGCACGTTACCACGGAAACAGACAGGGAGGAAGGTATGGCGCCTCCTGCTGGTTTCAGACAGTCAAATCTCCCAGAAATAATCCAGTAAACCGGTTTTCCTCCAGACGCTCCCGTTAACGGCCATCCGGTCCGATCGCTGCCTTCGGTGCGCCATGACATCCACCGCTACCAGAGGGTGGACGAGCCGCTGCCCCCCAGTGAGTGTGTGTGTCTGCATGCTGAATCACGCAGCATCACGCTGCATCATGAAGCATCACGAAGCATCACGCTGCATCATGAAGCATCACGCTGCATCACGCTGCATCATGAAACATCACGCTGCATCATGAAGCATCACGCAGCATCACGCTGCATCATGAAACATCACGCTGCATCACGGAGCATCATGAAGCATCACGGAGCATCATGAAGCATCACGGAGCATCATGAAGCATCACGGAGCATCACACTGCATCAC
>NW_006800744.1:92153-100961 GCF_000485575.1 Poecilia formosa | reverse complement strand
CGGTAATTGGTCTTATAAGATTTTTTGAAAACGAATTAATTATCTGTAAATAAAGCCATCTTTGAGCAGGCACGTGTAGAGGGGGGGGCTGGGGGTGGTTGAGTACCTGCCCTTTTTGCTTCTTGCCCCCAGTGCCCTTTTGGTCAAATTATTATTATTTTATTTATTTTTATTTTATTTTATTTTATTTTTTTTTGCTATTATTATTTCCTAAGCCCTCTTCTGACATAAAAACATGTACTAAAATTATTTGCTTTTTTTTTTGTACAACATAATAAGCCGGTCACCTTGTTACCTTTGACCTTTTGCCCGTGACGCATGACGCAGTTGCCTCTGCGCAGTGAGATAAGGCGGCTTACTGGAGCTCAACGTAACCTACGTTCCAGATTACAGAACAGTTTTTGGTGAATTAAAAAACCGTTTCTAGTGAATAAAGTGGAGTAGACTTGCTACTTGTCAGATAATGGAAAACGTTTCTCCGCTTCAGCACGGAGTAGCGGTTTAAACAGAGAGGTAATGAAATACAACAGACACTGACAGGCCTCTGCGTCCGCCTTTCTCTGCAGAACGACTGAGTGGGAGGAGACAGCCAGGTGAGGAAAAACTGTTCTTAACTATCGATTCGGTATTTTCATCATACAGACATTAGGCTGTTGTTGGTTGTTGTTGTGCTATTAGCTAGCTGCTAGCAAACGACTTTGCTAGCAAAGCTAGATAACAAAAAGCTTCTTCCCTGTGTACGAGGCACATCGCCCGTCCAAAACTTATCATCTCCATAATGGATATATGTCAGATCTTCTAATTTCCTTTGCTGCATAATGTACATCGCATTTATTCTAGCTTTAGGTAAACATAGTGTAACCTGATTGTAATTCTCTTTTGATTATTTGTCTTGTTCCTTATCTTACTGAAACACCTCTGTCATTCTTTTAACCGTATTACTTTAAGATTGAAGCCCCTCCCTTTTATTTCTTCTTCTGTGGTATTGTCTTTAAATTGTTTGTGCCCCTTAGCCCCTCCCCTTTTGTCATGTTGTCCTGCGGGAGAGGTGTGTGCGTTTTATTTTTCCATCTAAATATTCAGTTTATTTATAGATCTATTAAGTTAATTTTTGTTATATACTTTTGTTTTGTTTAGGACTTGGAGCGGGCAGCCTTTAACACGGTTGTTTTGTTTGTATTCTTGACAGGTATGTTGTACAAAAATGTTTATTTAGTTTTTTTTGTAAGTTGTGAGAGGTGTTTCCCCGCCCTTTTGTCATGTTGTCCTGCGGGAGAGGACTTGGAGTGGGCAGCCTTTAACACGGTTGTTTTGTTTGTATTCTTGACAGAAATAAACCGAGAATCATCTTTTAAAAGACAAACTGTGTCACGGCCTGTTCACTCAATAACCAGCACAACGCAGAAAAGGATCCGGTTACAATAGCACTTAAATAAAAGTCCAATGAGGATATTCATTTAGAATTAAAAATAACACACCCTGAATTACCATGACACATTAGTGTGTCATTAATGAAGGGGAAAAAACTCAACCCAGACTTTTTAGGGTCTGGTTCGCAGAGTATGAAGTTAAATTTGTTTCCCAATTATTCAATGGAAAAAAAAAAAAAAAACTAACCTCAGTTAAGTAAAATAAAATTGTAATCAAAACTTTTGGAATTGTAATGATTCCTTTAAAAAAAGTTGTTTAAAAGACTTTGTTTTTTAATTAAATAACTAATTTTTACCAAACACAAACTTTTATTTGCACACATCAGAAATCTTTTGTTATGATTTTAGGTCCTGCCCACGGTATCATGTGAGAATCACAAGCAAAACTTTGAGTCACAAACAAAAACTTAGAATAGCAAGAACAGATTTCTGACAAGCGAAAATAAGTTTGTTTTGCAAAAAAGAAAGTTAACTTCATGAGTCAAAAATGTTTGATTTAATTAAAAAAAAAATTTAAGTAAAACTCAGTAGGCTTTTCTCATGGTGACATGCATCAACAATTCAATTTTTGCTTTTGTTTTTTTTCTGCAGTTCCACGTTAAAGTTTGATGCAGCTCTGCTTTCCTGAATGGACCATCTTCATCTCCACTGCAAGTGTATCAAACAGGCAGCTCTTTTTATAGATTACAGTACACTAAAAGGCTGCATTGTGCCCTTGTTTATATTTTTAATAGTGTAATTCTGTAAAGACAAAATATGTCTGGTGGTCTAGCTCTGATTTGCATATCTTGCTAAATTGCGGGTTTGAATATTGCAATACTTTCCTATAACAAAATAGACCTGCAGAAAGAAATTACTAATAAAATATACATAGTGTTATGCTCTATATAGAGATGTTTGTTAGCTTTGATTGTATATCTCACAATTTTGTAATTTATAATTGTTTATTAAACTCTGAAAGCTGAGAGGCTTTGTTAATATTCTGTCCTAGAAGGCGGTTAGATGTGCCCTTTTTTTTGTTGAGCACCTGCCCCTTTAGTGGTCTCTGCACGGCCCTGCTTAAACATACTTAATAGATTTGTTATAAAATTAAGAAATTGAGTTGGATGATTATAATAAATTAAGTTGGATAAACTTAATTGAATTGCTTGTTACAAATAGAAGCAATTCAATTAAGTTGGTTCAACTATTTTCTTTTTCGAGTGTAGGAACATACCAACAATGTCATGAAGTAAATAATGACAATTTTAATGAGAATTTGCTTTAAAAGTTGGATGAAAGGTTTTATGTTATGTTTATGTCAGTCAGTTCATGTCAGTCTTATGCACACCCCATCAAATAAAGTGTTACCAAAATGGTAATATATTGAAAGCACAATGTAATTATAATTTTTGTTCTTTAAAGTAATAACTGGTGTTTTTTTTTCTTTTTTTTTGTTACACTTAATTTTTTATGTTAATTGTTTTGACATGTAAACTGATAATTTATGTAAAGCTCATAAAGCTGTGAGTAAAATTGGACAATTTTAAAATGTCGGTAATTAAAATATTTGAATTATAAACTTATAAACAAAATTTTTATGTTCATTGTTTTGACATGTAAACTGATCATTTATGTAAAGCTCATAAAGTTGTGAGTAAAATTGGACAATTTTAAAATGTCGGTAATTAAACAAAATATTTCAATTACCTTGAACATCTTGTGTAATTAATCTTTCCATGTAATTGTAGCCTAAAACAATACAAGTACTGCAGTGTAGTTATGCATGTAATGTACAAAATAAGAATGAATAAAGAAGACTTATGAGTAATTAAAATTGTACTTTATTAGCAATAGCAGTAAATCAAAAATAAAAATTAAGTGTAATTTAAATACATTACTAATAGTAGTATATTTAAAAAAATACTTAAAGTATATTAAAAATGTATTTTAATATAATTATGACAGAATTAGTACACTCAAAATATCCTAATCAAGCTCCTGAATACTACATAAAAAAGTATACTTAAAGAATACTAAGTACAACTTCAAGTTGTTCTAAAAAAGTACGGTTTAAGTACATAAATCAAAGTATGTTAAAGTATGTTAAAATTTAATATACTAAAGTTTATTTTTTATTTGACTAGGGATGTCCCTTTTTAATGGTTAATCTGGGTTGCATTTTTTAATTCTTCATTAGCATTTTATTTCGGACATGAAACAATCAAAATAGAAACATGTCTGAAAGGGATTAGGGAGAATCTCATTTAATCCTACTTGTCCCGTTTTAATAATTACCAATTCCCAGTTGATTCTGTGTTTTGAACGAACAACCGAAACTCCTTGAGAATACCTATGCAGTATATGGCTACCTGCAGACAAAAGAAAATAAGTAAATAAGTGAGCAACTGATAAGTGAAAACACCTCGCTATTGTGAATGCCCTTCATTCTCCCTTTAAAGCCATGTTTTTCCCCTCGGAACTGGAGTTATAGTTGTACTTGAACGTTGATTGAGCTCTGCAGCTAGAGGCTATATATATATGTGTGTGTGTGTGATGATAGGTATTTTCCTCGAACCTTCATAAAAGAACCACAGACAACGTATATGAATTTTATGATCAAGCTTTTGGAAAAGAAGTCACTCTTGGTTACAGCTTGTCTTTTATTATCAAGTAAAAATAGGGAGGATAGGTAAGGAAGACAGCAGAGACAAAATACTACTGCACACAGACAGTTTCTAAAATAGGGAGTATTCCGGTTGATAAGGAGGCACCTGTGGAAACATAATTCAAGGTCTGGGAAACACACAGATAACTGTTTCACATGAAGATGAACAGGCAGATCGGGCCTCCAGGTCAGTTTAGAAACACATAAGGAAGAGAACACTTTAAACTGAAAATCACAATAATACTGAATGTTGATTAACTATTGGATTAACATTAGACTGATTATGAACTAAAGTAATAACAAAATGATAATACCAAAAAATCTCTAACATTCCCCCCTTTTTATCATTTTACTATGTGTGTAAACTTTATTCAAAAGCCAAGTACAGAAAAGAAAAGAAAAGAACCAATAAATGCAAGATTCATTTTTTTCTTCTAATCTAAACACAGAAAATACACAATGAATAAATGGAATATAATGAAATAAATGAAAAATAAAAGAAACGGCAAAAAATCAAATGCAGTTTTCTCATCACTAACCACTTGTTTTCACATTTTCGGTGTAGGAATCATTCAGCAAATGAATTCATCTGTTTATTGATTACAAAATTTCATCATCAGAAAACAAGTCGTCTTTATTTGTGTCATAGGTTGTTTTCACCAACTGATAGCTGATCACAGCAGTGTTAAATGTCTTTAGCATCATGCTTCGAAGGCATGGAATAATGCAGCTTGTGAACAGGCAAAAAATAATCAAAACACTCAGAATAGGTGTTCCAAGTTTCAACAGTAAATTCCACCATGGTCTGGAAGTGAGCCAAGAAAGAAAATCAAAAGGAGATGATCCCTGTGTTCCACTTTCCACGTAATGTTTAAGTTCCTCCAGTTCATGTAGAGCGTCAGAAATAGTTCCACCAGTTCCTGTTTCGTCAGGAACAAAAGTGCAGCACGCTGGGCCAATTTTTTTACAAACACCTCCCTGAGAGGCTGTGAGGAAGTCCAGTACAACACGGTTTTGCAGAGCCATCTTTCTCAGTTCAGTCAGCTCTCTCATGGTGCCGTTTGCCAGCTGGTGTGTGCTGTTGATGAGTCGCAGTAATCCATATCTGTTGATCTCAACGTGACTTCGAATCTCACCTACTCCAACCCATGGAAACAGGCCTTGCATAAATTTTTCACCCCTGCCCCAAATCTTAAATTCCCAAGGAACTCCTGTGTCCGTTGTGAGGCCTCCCCAGCGTTTGACCTCTGGCATAACTGCACGCTTAGAGCGGGCAGCTAGAACGTTTTGTCCTTTCCTGATTAATGCAATTGGGCTGATTAGGGGTACCAAAGCACACAGTTCTCCCCAATATTGTGGCATGACCATGTAAGCTCCATTTCCACACAGGAAGTACCAGTCTGCCATTACCCGTGAACCATAGTCTCCTGGCACTATGGCACTGCACACTGTTGTCTCCTGTCATCCTCTCGTCCGATGTGTGATGTTGAAACTCCTCTCCTGAAGCAAATTGTCACAGTCTGGGTTGTCCTTCCAGACTTTGCAGCCGGGGGTCGCCCTCTGACCCCTGCAGGCGATGCAGTTGATGTAATCCGGTGTCGTTTCGCAGTAGGTGTAAACTTTGTTACAAGGTAACATCCCAAGAGAAATGTGTCCGTTGTTGTAAACACAGCTCCTCAGAGACCCTGGTTTAGCTCCTGCTGGTATTTTCCATGCGGTTTGTGGAAACGGTGGAAATGGAAGTATGTCAGCCTTAAATGAACAGTTCATAGATCCAAAAAGTCCTTTTGCGGCATCTCCTGTCTGAAGCAGAACAGAATAATCCTTTTTGCACCATTTGCCACCCTTTGGCATGGGGACGCTGAGTCGTGGTTGTGTGCTCAGGCACTTAGAGACACATCTGTTTGTCATCAGTGACGCTCCCTGGGTGCAGACCTGAGTTGTGTGTGGCAATTGGCAGCTGCGCACACACATTGCAGTTCACCTCGTTCTCCTCGTGAGCAGTCCTGTTCATCAGCTGCCACCACAGGTTGGTGCTGTAGTCATGTGGGTGGAAAGTGAGGTCACTTCCTCCTCCAAACATCAGACATGCTGCAGTCAGCGCAGTAGAAGATCCATCTGGCATATGGAGTCCCCATTGCTGCTCGGCGTGCAGAGATGTCAGAACCCCCAAACTAAAGGAGTGAGAATCTTAAGCGTTTCTTCACCGGGTTTGAGACGAACTGCCCTATTGGTCAGGAACCCCTTTGTAGCCCGGGAGCTGAAGCTCTCCTTCCTCTCTACTCCGGTGTAGGGGTCCAACACACTCTGCAGCTTGCAGTGACTGAGATGTATCCAGCTGGGTCTTTCAGCAATTTTTACAGCTGTTGGTGTGGCCATCAGCACCTGGAACGGTCCTTCCCACCGTTGACTCGCCCAGTTCTTTCGTTTGATGACCTTTATGTAGACCCAGTCACCTGGCTCAATAGGAGCGGCCTCCTGCAAAGGAAAAGAATCAGAAGGCAGTAAATTTGCACTGGACACTTCCTTCAGTTTAAGAGTCCTGATCATATAATCTGCTAATGTCAGTTCTTCATCAGCTTTCTGTAAGTCTGGAGCAAACAGAGGCAATCTGTAAACTCTCCCATGAATTATTTCAAAAGGTGTTAGACCATCAGCTGTCGGGGTGATTCTCATATAGAGCTTCACCAAGTCTAAACATTCTGGCCAGGATCGGCCAGTGTCTGCCATGCATTTTCTTAATCAGCTTTTCACAGTACCATTTGTTCTTTCCACCAGGCCTGCACTCTGTGGATGATAGGCACAGTGGTTTTTCAATGTCATTCCAAAGTGAGTAGCCATGTTTTGTATCACTTGGTTTACAAAATGCGGTCCATTGTCACTATAAACAGTCTGTGGAATACCATGTGTTGGGATAATAGTTTTACAAATAGCCTTAGCTACCATCAAAGCATCTGCATGCTTTGCTGGAACTATTTCAACCCATTTAGAAAAAGCATCAATCATCACCAGACAGTATTTGTATGGTCCACTTTGGGAAAGTTCAATAAAATCCATATGCATGGTTTGAAATGGATAAGATGGTTTTGGGAACCTGCCTCGTTTTGGCCTTATGTTTCCCTGAGGATTGTATTTCACACAGACTGGACATGCAGTACAAAATTTTTTTAGGTAAGAATTTAAACCATATGTTGTGAAATGTTGCTGTATTATGGTTTCCATCCCCCCTGTTGACACATGGCAGCGCCCATGTGTCAGAATTGCTGCTGCTTTAAATAAAGATTTAGGAAGAACTGGTTTGTCATTAACTTCAAAAATGTTCTCATCATTAATTTTCGCACCCTTAGTTATCCACATCCTTTTTTTGGCCTGTGGTGCATTGTCCTGCATGTCTTTTAGCACTGTTTTGTCTATCATTTGTTGTTGTCCTTCAGTCTGTGCTGAAAAAGTTCCTTTCCCATGCTTCCCTGCTGCAGCTTCTTTAGCGATTTTATCAGCTAGTCTAGCCATTCTCAACGTGGGCGGTATCGCCCTCCAGGGTGCGTTCAGAGGACGGCAGGGGGCGCTGGCGGACATTTTTACAAAAGGGGGGCGCTGGGATGCCTTTGGAGGGCGTTTGGTCGAAGGTAAACTTTACACCTTAAATGCACAACAATGACTTTGAGCAAATTGGTAAAACTGTATTGTGTAACATTTAATCATGCTTGGCTGCGACTGTATCGATGGCAGCTCTTCTTCTATTCAGTGTTTGTTAGCTTCTGTTAGCTTCTTGGCGCAGCTCCGTTCTCCTGCTACTGGTAGCTAAAATCACGATACTATGAGAGGCCCCATAGGCCAAAACCTACAAACTCTTACACGTACTATCAAACCCTCTCACATTCGCTATCAAACCCTCTTACACGTACTATCAAACCCTCTCACATTCGCTATCAAACCCTCTTACACGTACTATCAAACCCTCTCACATTCGCTATCAAATGCCTAAGCAAATATCAATCGACCTAACTAAATTTTATAAAATACAAACAAACCATCTTACAAATAACTTAAATATTTCCTATTTATGGCTCTAACATTTAGCAAATCAATTAACACAAATTTTTATATTTTTAAAGCCGCAGGAGAGAAACATGAATCAAACATAAACCGGAGGTCCGCTTTTATTTTGAAAAGCCTGCCAGGGGGTCCAATCAAAAACTGAAATTTTAAGATAACTTCTGTTACAATCAAACTCTGTCAGAGAGTTTGATAGTACGTGCAAGAGGGTTTGACTGTGAATGTGAGAGGGTTTGACTGAATGTGAGAGGGTTTGATAGTACGTGTAAAAGGGTTTGATAGCGAATGTGAGAGGGTTTGATAGCGAATGTGAGAGAGTTTGATAGTACATATAAGAGAGTTTGTAGGTTTTGGCCTATGGGGCCTCTCATACAAAAGTATGAGAGGCCCCACTCTCATGTCAGTGCCCTGACTTTGTATCCCTCTGAAAAATGAACCCATTCAAATAAAGAAATCCCTCCATGGGTGATACCACGATAGAGGGCGTTCATTTTATAGCGTTAACACCGGTGCTGTAAGTGGTCCGGTATGAAACGGGGGTGATAGAACAACGGTACGACCACAGAACTTTTAAATTTCAATAATCAGAATGCAGAAATTGTTTCCGTTGTTTTAAGAGGT
Source organism: Poecilia formosa (assembly GCF_000485575.1). Classification (NCBI taxonomy): domain Eukaryota; kingdom Metazoa; phylum Chordata; class Actinopteri; order Cyprinodontiformes; family Poeciliidae; genus Poecilia; species Poecilia formosa. The sequence continues at coordinate 92,207 of NW_006800744.1, read as the reverse complement.
TGATGTCACTCTGCCTTTTCCCATCGATAAGCTTCCCGACCGCCTTGCACCTTA
>NW_006800744.1:89913-91407 GCF_000485575.1 Poecilia formosa | reverse complement strand
AAGAAAGGTAAACTCCGTTGACGTGATGTTAGCAAAGCTAGCTGTATAGACACATAAGCATTTCTGATGGAAAAAAACAGGGCCGTGCAGAGACCACTAAAGGGGCAGGTGCACAACAACAACAACAACAAAAAAGGGCACATCTAACCGCCTTCTAGGACAGAATATTAACAAAGCCTCTCAGCTTTCAGAGTTTAATAAACAATGATAAATTACAAAATTGTGAGATATACAATCAAAGCTAACAAATATCTCTATATAGAGCATAACACTATGTATATGTGTAAGATATTTTATTAGTAATTTCTTTCTGCAGGTCTATTTTGTTAGAGGAAAGTATTGCAATATTCAAACCCGCAATTTAGCAAGATATGTAAATCAGAGCTAGACCACCAGACATATTTTGTCTTTACAGAATTACACTATTAAAAATATAAACAAGGGCACAATGCAACCTTTTAGTGTACTGTAATCTATAAAAAGAGCTGCATGTTTGCTACACTTGGAGTGGAGATGAAGATGATCCATTCAGGAAAGCAGAGCTGCATCAAACTTTAACGTGGAACTGCAGAAAAAAAAACAAAAGCAAAAATTGAATTGTTAATGCATGTCACCATGAGAAAAGCCTACCGAGTTTTGCTTAAAATTAAAAAAAAAAATGAAATCAAACATTTTTGACTCATGAAGTTAACTTTCTTTTTTGCAAAACAAACTTATTTTCGCTTGTCAGAAATCTTTTCTTGCTATTCTAAGTTTTTGTTTGTGACTCAAAGTTTTGCTTGTGATTCTCACATGATACATTATAAATCTATCATGGCAATTCAGGGTATTATTTTTAATTCTAAATGAATATCTTTGTTGGACTTTTATTTAAATACTATGTTTACCTAAAGCTAGAATAAATGCAATGTACATTATGCAGCAAAGGAAATTAGAACATCTGACGAATATCCATTATGGAGATAAGTTTTGGACGGGCGATGTGCCTCGTACGCAGGGAAGAAGCTTTCTTGTTATCTAGCTTTGCTAGCAAAGTCGTTAGCTAGCAGCTAGCTAATAGCACAAAAACAACAGCCTAATGTCTGTATGATGAAAATACCGAATCGATAGTTAGGAACAGTTTTTCCTCACCTGGCTGTCTCCTCCCACTCAGTCGTTCTTCAGAGAAAGGCGGACGCAGAGGCCTGTCAGTGTCTGTTGTATTTCATTGCCTCTCTGCTTAAACCGCTACTCCGTGCTGAAGCAGAAACGATACTTCAACGTTTTCCGTTATCTGACAAGTAGCAAGTCTACTCCACTTTATTCACCAAAAACGGTTTTTTAATTAACCAAAAACTGTTCTGTAATCTGGAACGTTCGCTATGTTGAGCTCCAGTTAGCCGCCTTATCTCACTGCGCGAGAGGCAACTGCGTCATGCGTCACGGGTGTAACAGAGAAAAGAGCTCGTGTGTCTGTGTGAGTTTTGATCGAAATGATTATAGTGATGGTTGTAT
>NW_006800744.1:83210-89903 GCF_000485575.1 Poecilia formosa | reverse complement strand
TGTTTTTAATAAGATTTGATATATTTATTTCTTCAATATTATTTTTCATGTCAGTGTTAATGTCATGAGGCTGATGACTCCATGACACTTTCAATTTGACTCATTAGGATTTGATTAAGAACCAGATTTGTTCTTTGTAATTTCTGTCCAGTAAAACTATTAAATCAATAGACAGATCTATATAAAGATATAATCCATGTTTCTGACTCATATTTGTATGGCATTAAAAGGAACTTTTGTTTTTCCACTGAAAGCTCTGGTTTGCACAGTAAATGCCATGTGGGTGAAATTTTATGGATGATACTCTGATGTCCCATTCTCCTGAAGGCAGCACAGAGCTGCACCACCAGAAACCGACAGAAACACTGAAGAGAAGAAGAGTTATGATTAATGTATTTACAGTCCTATCCATGTTTTAATGTTCCAGAACTCAGTCAGTTTGCAAATAGATCAAAGTTTAAACGGGCATGTTGTACATCTTTTGTATGGTCATTTTGTGGAATATTTAACAACTAGAAAACGAGAAAGAACAAGAATATTTTTTACACTCTTATTGGCTGCAGTTGGCCTACAAATTTTAAGTTGATTGTTCATAAAAATTTTTCAGACACCTGTGAAAATAATTTCTATTCCCATGGCTTTCTTGTTCTCTGGGAAATTATTTTTGATGATAAATACAGAAACAAGCATAAAAAATCAAAACATCTACAATAGTGGTAGTAATATTAACTAGAAAATTCCTGCAGAAATTTTAAGGGGCCTGCCAAAGTGTGCCCATCACTTAAGTCCCAGAGTTTGAGATTTGTCCTGATAAATAGATCCATGCTTGTCTAATATACATATCTCAAAGTATTGTCAAATATATCACATGAATATACACAAACTGAATCAACATTAAAATGAAATAGCCAAATTCCAGGTCAATGAAATTCAGTCCGAGACCGACGACTATAAGCTTCGTTCATGTGGTTCTCACTCATGGTTCAAAATAAAAAATACATGAAGTTGTTAATTCTTTATTTCTAAAATAAATTCAATTTTCATACTAAGGATTTTAATTTACACTCAAAAATTCAGAGGAGTAATAATTTTATGTAAGCAAAACATGAATAGTCACAGGAAATATGTATTCTTCCCACAATGCATTTTGAGAACTGATTCAGCGATGTGGGACTACTCACTGCTATGGTAATTAATTATCTGCACCTGGGCTGGCTCTGTCAGGCAGGATGCTGGTTTCTATACTTGTGAGACACCCAGCGTCGGTCTCCAGGACCCTGACAAAAAACCATAAGCCCTAGGAAAATTTTGAAAACATTTTACAGGAGCAGGCATGTGTATCTATGTCATGACCAACTTTGAGATCAATAGGCCACTATTTGTGCCTGAGAGGGGGAGTTAAGATTTTTGGAGTCAGACCTCCAGTTTGCCGCCTTATCTCACTGCGCGAGAGGAAACTGCGTCATGCGTCACGGGCAAAAGGTCAAAAGTAACAAGGTGACCGGCTTATTATGTTGTACAAAAAAAAAAAAAAAAAAGCAAATCATTTTAGTACATGTTTTTTATGTGTCAGAAGAGTGCTTAGGAAATAATAATAGCAAAAAAATGAAATAAAATAAAAATAAATAAAAAAATAATAATTTGACCAAAACGGCACTTGGGGGCAAGGAGCAAAAAGGGCACGTGCTCAAGCACCCCCAGCTGCCCTTTCTGCACGTGCCTGATACAAGATTACTTATTCTTTTCAGGCTATTGTGATCTGTTTTCTGTGTGCTCCGGTAAGATCTCAACCAGTCCCAACCAGGTTTCACGACAAACCCCAACGTTGATTCAACATGTATGTCACTGACCACTTTCAGTTTTGTTTCAATGTCAGGCTTCAACGTAGATTCAATGTTTCTGCCTGACATTGTTTCATTGTTTCACTCATATTGTGCTAGCTGGGAAATTTTCATTTTTATTTCCACACCTCTTTGCATCTGCATTTGAATGTCCCTATTACAGTAACTAAACACCATGATTTAAGTTTGCTTAAAGTTAATGCTAATTTGTTTCTATCAAATAATCTCTTTAATTTGCACATTTGCAATGTAATCAGCAGTAGCTCAGAAAAAAAAAAACATTCCTGTACTTAGCAAGCAAGACTAACTTAAATGTTCTTGATACCTTGCACATATTTATGCAAAAGATTAACTGTTTCGGAACCAGCACTGACCCCTGAGAAACCCCAAAAGCAATGTCCAAACAATATATACTCTCCCATCTTCACAAATTGTTTCCTGCCTCCAAAGTCACTTATCACTCAGTACAATACTACTACCATGATACCATACATTCCAATTTATTGATTAATATTTTTATGATTAATTGCGCCAAAAGCTTGTTTAAGATCAATGAAAGCTCCTACTACACAATTTATGGTCTCTTGCTTTTGGGATTTTCTCAGTTGATTCAATTATTGCCAATAATGTTGAACTGTTGATCTGAATTTGTATTGACTGTCTGGAAAGTAATTTATATTTTTCTAAGAATTTATCTTATTATTGAATAGTTCTTCTAGTACGTTGGCTGGAGATAGGCACCAGCAACCCTCCCTACCCTTCTAAGGGACAGGGTGTAAAAAAATGGATGGATGGATGGATGGATGGATGGAGTTCTTCAAGTATTGTGGAGAACTGTGGATGTAAAATAACTTGTCTGTCCCCAGTCTTACGCAGCAGCACAACTTTAGCTATTTTCAGTGAATTCATGTATAAACTTCACACCCGAGTATTTAACGTGGTTAAAGTGAGCTTCGTCATTTCAATTCTGAGTTATTAGCTGTAAGCTCAAACTACTGGAATTACCAAAAATAAAAATGGTTTCATAAGACATTGTACAGTCATTCCACACATTTTAAAACAGTTGTGGTTAAAACATTTAATTTTTAACAAAAAGATTTCTTAAAGTCTTTATTTCTTGTGTATACACAAGATAGTTTCAAGTCTTTATTTCTAAAATTATATGGCGATGCATTGCATCGCCATATAATTTATATAATGCCCCAATGAACACTGAAAAGTACAAGTCAGTCTTTATGTTCCAGTAATAAGGTTTCCGTGGAAGAAGCTGTGGATCTGCTGGGCGCTCCCCTCGCCCACTATGGGCTCTAGCTCAGCAGGAGATGCGTTGGAGATCTCCTTGAGACTGGAAAAATTCTGCATCAGAGTCAAAGCTTTGACCCTGCCAACCCCGGGGATCTGCTGGACTGAAATCACAGTCACTGAGTCCAACAGCTGACCTGAAGTCTTCCGCCTAAAAGGATTGTCTCTGCCCTCTCCGTGGACCTAAAGATAAATGATAATACATTTTATTTGTAAAGCGCTTTGGTAAAAACTCAAAGACACTTTACAGGAACACTATAGTTAGTACAGGATGTCATGTAAGCACAGCAAAAGAGAGCTTGAGTTACTATGTGTATACACAAGATAGTTTCAAGTTAATAAAAACAACACCCACATGCTACACATGTCTAAATATGAGTAGCATATTTAGACATGCTACACATATTTAGACATGTGTAGCATGTGGGTGTTGTTTTTGTTAACTCATGAGTTTTATTAACACTACACGCTGCGTAGTGTGCATGAAGTCAGTATAGCTTAGCCTAGCACTGAATGTCACCCATGACAAGGAACGGCGGGCGGGACTTCATTCAGAGGTCTGCTCACCCTGTGGGCCGCACTAATATTATACTTTGATATCACAGTGGGGGCCGCAAGACATCGTCACGCAGGCCGCAATTGGCCAGCATGTCGCGAGAATGAGATCTCTGCTGTAAATTGTTCATAATTTCCTTGTGAAACAGAAATATTTAGACATGTGTAGCATGTGGGTGTCGTTTTTATTAACTTGAAACTATCTTGTGTATACACATAGTAACTCAAGTTCTCTTTTGCTGTGCTTACATGACGTCCTGTACCACAGTGTTCCCAGGGGCGTCATCACTTCTCACCAGAAGTGATGACGATTCTAGGGGCCCTGACCAGCAGGGGGCCCTCCACAATTTAATTATTCATATTTTGTTTATAGACATAAAATAAAAAAATTGGGGTCCAGTCAAATATAAAATGAATCATATTCAAAGATTCAAAGATTGTCTTTAGCAGTAAAAATTTAATGTTACCCCTCGCAGACCAAAAAACACACCTCCGTTTTTGCCCTGAACTCCCCCCTGAATCTGCATGAAATGGTACGTTCCTGCTTGGAGCTAACAGTGATGTGTGCAGCTGCAGTCAGTAGAAGCTGCAGCTGAATGCAGCGGCGACTGTGGCATTTACTATGCTGCTAAGAAAAGTTATAAAATCTGGTTTTCAAAAACAAAATAGAGGGAGAGAGAGAAAAAGGCAACAGTGTTAATTTATAACCCAGTTTTTTCTCCAAGAGAGGTGGGTAGACTGTGAGATTATCAACCATTTAGCATAATTAGCTNTTTACAATGTATGAAAGCTGTTGTCTTTCTCATGCTTACAGTTAACTGATGCCTTAAGTAAAACAAGGGCTTTTCTTTTTTCAGAAGTTACCTTCATCTATACTTGATGGGTTTTGCTTACTCATCTGTCTTCCAATTGATGCAACACTATGAGGTCTTAGAACCATTCATCTAGTCGAAAGGATGAATGGTGGTTTTCTCTGTTATTTTTGTTTGTTTTATTTTGGGATTTAATTTCAATGTAACTGAGTAAAATACTTTTATTCAAAACCAATTCAAATAAAAGTAAAAGTTTAGGTTTTGTCCATATAGGCAGGCTATTGGGACAGTATGCCTCTGCATATCAACTTCAATATCCAAAATTGCGGACTAGTTGCTTCCCCTCTACCCTGAGAAGAAAACATGTTTTAAAATCATGATGATATGTCTAAAGAAACTAAGGACCAAATACCTTTCCATTCCACTTCCACAAAAAGTTTTATGATATTAACGATTTAATTTTCTGCTTAAGTTTTTATTCACAAATGCCGCTTTCTAAAAAAATACCTCCTTTTTTAATGTGAAATAATTTTATTTAAGAAAGAACTTAAATGTCGCAACATCACAAAAGCTACGTCTTTATACCAATACGTTGATAGCTTAATTGAAGATTTGAAGCTCCTCTTGCACTTATAACATCTTCTATTTTACCTTCTTCACAGTTAGTCGGACTATTCTTTTTGGGTTCTTTTTTCTGCTCAGTTTATTTTGTCAAACATTTTTGTTACTTATGTGTGACTTGGACTATTTTCTTTGAATTTTCAACAAAGACGAAAAAAAACAACAAAACATTGCCATAATTCCGCCAAACGTCACGTGCAGCGATCAAACGCTTCAAAAAGAACGCGCATTTGACGGACACAGCAGAAGGATGCGTCCTCGATAAAATGGGAGGAGCAAGAACACATCCGGGTACTTTGAGCGTTCTTGCCTTGATGCGTACTTAGAAATGGAACAGTACTTGGGCCACTGTAATTCCCGTGTGTGTTTTTCTAATTTCGTTTTAAAAACGAAAAAACAAAAAAACACATGCTTGTTTTGTTTTTGCAATTTTATTTTGAAACGAAAAAACCAAAGAACGAACCATACACGGATTATTCACTGTCCATGACATTTCACAAATACCCAAGAACAGACAACTACGCATATTGAGAAACGGCCAAGAGCGAAACAAGGGTCCTAGTGCGAGTATTCGGACAGGGCCAGTATCTGATGGGAAAACTTAACACCTGTTTTAAAGTTTTAACTTCTGAAATCTAGTGGTGCGGAAATCTGTCAAAGACCCACCGAATTTTAACATTGCTTAACCTCACTTCTCAAGCCACCAGATAAAGATGTTGCTGATATAATCCAGTTAGGGGAAAAAATACCACTACCTCTAGCGGACAGTGTCAGAATAGCTGCCACCTTTCTTTGAATCAGTCAGCGGTAATTGGTGAACCTCTGAGAAAGGTATGTTTTGTTGCATTGAGTAAGCTGTAAATAACCCGACGAACAACAGAGAATGTAATTTTACCGATGTTAAAATGTGCTTTACAAAGACATTAGCTGGTTTATTAAGGATGTATAAACTTATTTTTATTGTAAATTAGAGAAACCCCATTTGCTTACGTCAGCTAGCTTAGCTAACAAGTAAAGCTAGCTGACAAGTTGGGCACGGTTAGATTGTGGCTTTTATTCCGTCCCAGATAAACTCTTTAACATTTGCTGCTTATGTTTTCTTGTTTCTCAGCTTCCAGTTCTTTCACAAAATGCTGGAAATATCTATTCTGAAGGTAAGAAGCATTCTGCCACGACACTGAAGTATTGAAGTTGGCGTCCGATACGCAGCTGTCGTGTATATATATATATATATATATATATATGTATATATACGTGTGTGCGTGTGTGTGTGTGCGTGTGTGTGTGTGTGTGTATGTATATATATATATACCTGGCATTAGCTCGCAAAATCTTTAATCATGCAAATGACTTAATCATGTAAATTGAAGACAACTTCTGTGCTTCATTATCAGTATCACATAAGGTTGGTAAAACTTAAGCTGGGCCACATCTCTGTTTCCTGCATGCAGAAAAAAAAAAACACACGCACACACTCATACAGAGCAGCCATCAAGTTTGCCTTAAGGGCAAATTCGCTTTTCTGCATTAGATATTGTAAGTTTGCCCTTGAAAATGTGTCG
>NW_006800744.1:50307-83200 GCF_000485575.1 Poecilia formosa | reverse complement strand
TATATATATATATATATAGTGGCGCAGGGGTTAAGCACAACCCACATAGTCCTCGACGTGGCCGTCGCAGGTTCGATTCCCGACCAGGCAACCTTTGCCTCATGTCTTCCCCTTCTCTCATTTCCCACTTTCCTGTCAATTAACTATGAAATCACTACATCCAATAAAACCTTTAAAAAATGTGTAGCTTAGAAGAGGGAGGTTTTACATTTATTTTTAAAGGACGAGGCTGCATTTATAAAAATCATTTGAATACCACAGAAGTAGTCTACATTTATGGCAAATTACAGAAAATCCATTTTATGATTTGAGAAGACTGAAGACTTTTGAACACAGTATCAGTGCCCACCATATTTGTTTACATAGTTTCCTCAGTATGGTAACATTGCCTTTGGACTATATGGCTTGGGTCAGAGGTTTTGGGTTTCCTTCCTCAAACTTCTCATAATAGTTTGCTGGAATTCTGTCCCTTTCTTCCTAAAAGAACAGGCATAGGTTTGGTCAGCTTTGTAGGCTGGAGCTTACAGTTCTCTGCCTGATATCTTGGCTGATGTCTTTTGCCTTCTCCATTGTGTCAAACAAGAAAGCAGTGTGTTCCAGCTGAGGCCTTAACATGCATCCACAAATGTGCCTCCAATTAACTCCAATGTGTTAGTTAGCCTATCAGAAGTTTTCAAAGCCATGCCCTCATTCCCTTATGGTTTAAAAAGATGATCATCATTCTGTATCAAAGACATTAACAAATAAATTTGACATAATCTTTCATTATTGTGGCATGTAGCATATAGAAATAATTTTGGAAATTCTAACTGACATAGAACAAGAGATTTTTTTGGAGTCTGATTTAACTTGAGACAGTGAAAAATGTCTAAATTTTTTGGTGTGTTTAAACATCTGGTTTCAGCTGTAGTTCTTCTCCACTTAGACTTTTTTTGTAAAGTGTTTTGAGATATTTGTTGTGATTTGGCAGTGTTTAAATAAATATAATGTAAATTAACTATATTGATTCATTTCTTTGCCTAATATACTGTTCCATTAACATAAAACCACTTCGTTTCTAGTATTTATCAATTTAACAGAGCTTGTGGTCACTTAAAATATCTAAGTATGAGTTTTAAAGATGATTTGTGTGTTGGTTTCTCCTGACCTCTGAAGGTTGAGAATCCATCTTGCCTCTGGGGTCGGGTTGTTTGCGGTGCAGATGGGAGTGTGGAGACCACAGAACATTACACGATTCTCCAGGCTCAGATGAACCTTTTCTACCACGATGTCACTCAAAATCTACATCAACTGAAACCCACTTCATTAGAGGAAGGACAGGTATTGAAACCCTAACAGTTTTTTGTCAGATACATTTAGAGCTGGCTATGATTTGGATATTTTTGATCTTAAATTCTTCCATCTGAACATGTTTTTTGTTCAGATGGAACAAAAAACAATCTAGAAATCTAGAATTTCTAATCAGAAATTCTAGATTAGAAATTTCTGCTGTAATGATTTCTCATATAAACCTTTTTAAGTCTTTTTGACTGTTGAACGTCTTGAAGACGATCTAAAAACATTCAAAATTCTTACACTACAACCACAGTGAAATGTGCATGGCAATGTGATATTGTAAGTATGTTCGTTTGAATGGTCAGACCAGGACTGTGTTAGTATATAATTTTAGCAGAATGACAGTATAAACTATCAATATCACTACAGTGGGGAAATGCACTGTTGATTTGCAGATCTTCTCACTTTCAAAGCATTTAGAAGTCTTGAATTTTTATCATAGGTACTCTTCAACTGTGAGTGATCGAATTTAAAACAAAATTCCAGAAAATCGCATTGTATATTTTTTTAAGTAATTAATTTGCAGATCAAAAAGACATTTGATCAAAGATCAAAAATGGGCAAATTCTGTGGTTTTTTGTAAGGCAGGCAGAGCTGCATGTGTATGCAGCTCTGCCTGCCTTACACCTCTTATCTTGACTCTAGGACTAAATTACTTGTCACTTGCCAGAATCAGCAGGCCTTTGACTGCATTCAGCCTTTCTTTTTTATGAAGACATCTTGCAGCTAATCCTAAACTTCTCAAATCTACAGGGAGGTTGGCAGTAAATACATAGTTGGGAATTTATCAATCCACTTTTTTCAATATCGATTTAATTTAAACAATTTTTTAAAATAAAAACAAGCAATGCTCAGCCTGGTGGGGGCAAGTAAAGCCTGGTGGCCTGCCAGGCTTATAATATATTGAGGTGTGTGTTCTCCTCAATGCAGTGGATGAAATAGAGAGGGAACTCTGCTGTTGTTTTATCAATAGAACATCTAGTTAAATCACAGTTTACACTGAAAGTTAAAGTTGAAAGGCTATTTTGTGTTTGAATGATGAATTATGTTTTGAGTTTGTTTTTCACCCTTACTTGGGCAAGCTTGGCTAATATATTGAGCAGCTTTTGCAATAATTAATGATAGAATTCTTGATGTTAAATTGTTTGATGTGAATCCACACGGACTGTCGGTAAAGAAGTTATTTATCTTGGTATTTGTATGATTTTCCTCCTGACTACCAGTAGTTCAAATTTGTCCTCTGCAGAGGACATTTGTAAACTTGAATATCTCCCACCCATTGCATTCTACTGAATTAATTTATTTTGGTATCTACAGAGGACATTTAGGGCTTTTCAATGATACCAAATGTGAAGGGAGGACTTTAGTACCTTCCTTTTCCTCATTCAGAAAAATGGCGTCCATCAGTACAAGCACATTTTATAGGAAGAGACAAAGTAAGTGCGTAATACTTTTTATTGTGCAAATTTTGGTTTAAAATTTTGTTGGCATATTCTAAATAAGTTTCTTTTTCTAAATAAGTTTCTTATTTAGAATATGTCTCTTATTTAGCAGCATATTAAAACATTCCATGAATTATTTTGACTGTATTTTATCATAGTATTTAAAAGTTGAAAAATTGTCCTCTGTAGTGGACATTTATAATTATCTTCTGTTTTGTCCTGCATCTCGCACAGGGAGAACATGCAAACTCCATGCAGAAAGACCCCGGACTGGGAATCGAACCCAGAACCTTCTTGCTAGGCAACAGTGCTCAGTTTTGTCAATGTGAAATTCATTCTTATGTTGATGTTTGGATATTTTCTTTGGGACAAACTGGTTTCCATCAAGGCTCAGTTTCAAATGTATGGCATTCCGATGTCCACTGTAGTGGACACAATATATTTCAAAAATAAAAACTTTTTTTCCAAAAATTTTTTTTCAGTATTCTAATTGCCTTACAAAGATTGTGAAATTAAAAAAAATGGTGATTGGACAATATTTTTTTCCCTGGTAGTCAGGAAGATATAACAAAGTTTTAATGCTGCAAAACAGCTCAACTTTGACTTGTCCTGTGATTTTGTGTTTCTGTTTTACCTCTCAGGTGTATGTGGTATACTGGGCTGCCAAGAAGTCATGGTGTCGTGCTGTGGTGCGGTCCGTCATCACCGACCCAACATGCTGTCGAGCCTTTTGCTTCCTGGTTGACCACGGAGAAATGATTGTGGTCTCCTTAGACAAGTAAGGCAAATATAGCTCTGGTTCCCAGCTCAAAGTGAAACTTACTTATTACATAAGTAAGTAGCAGTTACAATCTCAGATGTGTAAGGGCTGTGCTGATTGTTAAATTGTATTTTCTTGTTTCTTGTCTCCTACCAAGAATACGAGTGCCATTACAGAAGTTCCTCCAGCTTCCTTTTTGGGTGAGGAGGTTCCATCTGGCACGAATCCAACCAATAACCCTTCGAGTATCTATTCTTGCAGAAAAAGTAGAACTTGAGTGAGACATTGAGTTGTTTTCATTTAATATTTAAACTTTTGACACTTCATTGTTGACTGTTTCACTTAACCTATATTACTATTACTGTTGCTTTTTCCTGCAGACCATCTAAACAGTGGGACTTTTCGGCTACTCTTTACCTGCACAACTTGCTTCGAGGTTAAAAGAATTAGAATTTAGTATGATCATAATAAGATGTTAATATTTGTACTAAAATGTTTTTGTCAATTGTTTGATTTTTCCTCATAGCATCCACCCAAACAGAAGCTGTGTTGCATGAGTTGGAGTCGGACTCTACCTCCATTGAGCTTTATCTTACCATCAGCAACATCAAGGTGAACTTTGTCATAAGTACATGTATTTTTTTTAGTGGTGGGTATTATTAATTGCAACATCTGTAATGAATCACAATCACATTGTGATTGTAGTTTTGATTGAAAACTACATATCAACAAAATAAGCTACATTCTCAATTCAAAAACTTGCTGCTTAATTATTGAATAAATAGGTGTATAAGGTTAATAACAAAGACATTTAATTGTTTTTAATCTATTAGGTTATTCACCCATGTGTGAAGTGCTGTTATACCTATTTAGCTTTCAAGTATTTCAGGAAGCCCTGATCATTCCTGGATCTTCTTTAGAAATGTTTTTGTTGACGCTGACGTTAGCGTTGGGGATGTCTGTGCTGCTGCAACGTGTTGTGCATTTAGATGCTATTTTAGGCTTGAATAACTTCACTGATGGGTCAACTCCTTTTGGTACAACTTGAACACAAGTCAAGTGAACACAGTCTTTTCCAGAGTCCCGTCAAATTGTTCTTTTGAAGCAAAAATGAACCGTCTGTGGACAAGAGAACTGACTTTGTCATCTATTGCTGTTTTTGGAGGCTGTCGCTTGTGTGTCAGATTTATGGGTGTACCAAAAAAACTCATGAATACAAAATTCTGACTGAAACTGGTTTGTAAAAAATAGTTTTATTAAATGCGTTAACTTTTGTAACATGTCAAAATCTACATAATCATTTAATCAAAATTAACACGTTAAAGTCCTGGCCTTAGTATTTTTTATTACATATCCACATTGTAGTTGTTGTTCTTGATATTCATTTTATTATATATTCATTATAACGAATATTACAAGCCAGGCTTATAATATGGGGGGTAAGAAGTTTATAATATTTCTTTCTTTTACAGATCTGCGTGAATGATGACCTGGTGGCCAATAGGTTTGCATGTTACAGCAGCAGTGGCCTGGACGCCTGCGACAGGTTTCCTCTCATGTTGTCCCCCTGCATCCTAACTCAGACTGCTTCCAAATGCTCTGACAAGCAGATGGAGCAAAACCTGCATTCGCCCAGTGAGCATGGAGGTATGACCCTTCTACTGAGCAAAGACCAGAATTATTAATAATTCTCAGAGGCTTCCCATTTACTAAAAGATAGGCAATCAAAAAGATGATACTAATTCTGAATTTAAAAATGACTCATACATTTAAGGAGACAAAATGCAATACAATTTCTAGTAGAGGTGTGCTGATCTATCTGCCACCGATCATAATCGGCCAATTTCCATAAAAAAGTGTATGATCGGTGATCGCCGATCAAGGTCTCTTGTTGCCGATCACACAATCCGATCACCTGCATCTCATTTCGCAGCCTGCCTGTGCAGCTGGTCTCCTCTTTTCTTCACACTGCACAAATGTGCAGCAACAAACCCAGGCGATGTCGTGTGGAGCTATAACACACTGAGTGAATAGGGAAGTTTGCGTATTGCTGCGGAAAATTGAAGCACGTGGGGTGAAGCACGTCAAAATGCATCAACACGATGAATCTAATATGGCATAAAAACTGTGCCATGCCATACTTGACGGAGTTTGGCTACATAGAGGCTCACTGCAGTAAAAAATACATTTGGAGCGATTCTTGAATTTTAACTATTTCTGGCTTACAATGTAATGAAGAATATGTAGTGTCTCAAAAAAAAATAGAATATAACAAAAGGACAATTAAAAAAATAGACTTTAAACACAAATGCCAAGCTTTTGGAAAGCATGTTCATTTCTATGCACTCAATACTTGGTTGCGTCCTGGAGCCCTGGGTTTTTGAGGAAACCAAGCATGTGCAGGTTGGCCTCTTGTTTCATCTCTTTTACTGGTAGGAAGATTCCATGTCAGAGTGAGCTTACTATTAAAAATATGAAAATAACTCAGAGAATTGATAAGGGGTAATAGCTAGTCTAGAAAGTGGGACCTATTTTAAGTTTTTCTAAACTTTTTTTAAAAGTTTAGAAAAACTGGAATTGAAAGTGATGATATCAGCTCAAAAGGATGCCATCTTAGAGGATATTGAAAGTCTACAATTTAACAGAAAAGGTGTTATGTTTGATCTTGATATGTTCTGCTGAGTAACATCAGTTTACCTTATCAGTAGATTTGGCGGATCAGTTGATAAAAAGTCCACCGGGATGATTCCACTGGTCAACAGCTAAAATATTGTCTGGGGTTTTACAACTGTTCTTAGGATTATTTTATGAGCTGAATCCAAAAATCACTTTGGTTTTGCTCAATCAGGTCAACTTTCTGAACTATGGAGCAACATGAGCATCAAATGCATGACTTGTTCTCACATCTGGACCGGTTTCCTGAGAATCTGATCAATGAGTGATGAGCAGGAGCAGAGATTCCATCAGGACAGAAAAGAGACTGAGAATTTTACACAATCAAGCCGTAATGTTCAATTCACATGTACTTACCCTTATCAGTGTTTATTATACAATTTACAAAAATCCAAGTTTGTAACATTTAATTAATACATTCTGTTAGAAAACCATTTTTTCCCCTAAAACATTTTTGGATGAGATATATTAACAGAAATGAACTGATAATGTCACAAAAATTTTATCAATTTAGTCAGAAGATCAGATTTCTCTAACGGAATTTAGAATAAAAACCTGATTGAGAAAAATGGATGTCATTTATTGGTTCAACGGTGCAAACTAATCCCAATTCAGTTGAAAAAACATAGACAGCTTCCAAAATATATATTTTTTGTAACTCAGTGTTATAAGATATCTAATGTCTGGGAAGCATAGAACCATATCATCAATGCTGCTACACAACTTAAAGGTGCAGTACGGGGCCATGAAAAAAAAATTATTGAGAAAGGGGAACGTTTATACAAGATGTTTCTTGTTCCTTCTCCCTTTTCACTCATGTAGAGTAAATGTTGTAATAGAATATGCTTTGTTAAATTGAGTGAATAAATTGAGTACTGTCCTCCACAGTGGAGCCGGTCGTGAATGCACAGACTAGTTAGCATGGCCACCGATGACGGTGGCTGAACAGTATTCCTGTAACTTTAGGTTGTTTCTCCACCTGTAGCACAGCTGCAGTAAAACAGCAATCTTGAGCTTGTGCAGGGAAAGGTGTGAGCAGCATAAGTGAATGTGCTAATGCCTTCTTCCAGGCTGTGATTGGTTGTTTCTGAACCAAAGCAGTGTATTTCTGCAGATGGCACAGAGGAAGCAAAGCAGCTTGATTTTTATTATATTATACACAGTGACGGTTAACAAATATGTAAAACACATATTTTTTTATAAAAGACATCTACTGCAGGTTTGAAGTATCTGTTCTAAAGATGATTAAGTAAAATTGTTTTGTATCCCAGTCAAAGTCACTGACTGATCTGTTCTTACCCTCAGGCTCATCAGAGAGTCCTGGTACTTCAGAGGCAAGCGACTGGCTGACAACTCCCTCGCTACCTCAGGTTTAGTACTCTGTGCACTTTCTGCTTTAAAGTAGCAACTCCTACCAAGTGATACCTACTATTACATCTTATTTTAAAGAAATGTTTGTCTTGTGAACGGTCTCATCACACATTAATTGCAATAGTACGTATGTCACAGATGATGTAAAGCCAGTGGAAATGTTCTATTCACCACCTCCAGCACATGCCCTATGCAAGCCCTCAAGGAGCGCAAAACAAAACAATACATGTTTTGTGAAACATGTTTGTTTCCAAAGACACTTTAAAAGAAATCACTAAATTGACCTTATATTTGTTTTCCAGTTTAAGAAAAAGAGGAACTCCCCATCCTGCTTGGTTTAGTGACTGACTTTAAGTAAAGAACTGTGGTCATCTGAACTTCCTGACTGATGAAGCTGCCAGTAATGTGTTTCTTAATACTACCTTCTGAAAAAGCTGATTTCAGATGTTCTAATCCCCTTAGAGTCAAATCCCTGAGGAAGGCAGCAGATCAGAGAATACTGAAGAACCAATGTTCTTTAACAACCAAACCAAGCACGGCCCAAAAGCTTCAGGGGCAGAGAGGTAAGTAATTTGTGCAGGTTAAAGTTGAACAGGCGCAGCCGAGGTGTTGAGGGGATCCGTTTTGGTGGCCTTAGGATTGCCTCTCTGCTTTTTGCGGATGATGTGGTCCTATTGGCTTCATCAAGCCGTGATCTGCAGCTCTCACTGGAGCGGTTTGCAGCCGATTGTGAAGCGGCTGGGATGAGGATCAGTCCCTCCAAATCCGAGGCCCTGGTCTTGAGCCGGAAAAGGGTAGAGTGCCTTCTCTGGGTCAAGAGGGGTGTCCTGCTCCAAGTGGAGTAGTTTAAGTATCTGGGGTTCTTGTTCACGAATGAGGGAAGAAAGGAGTGGGAGATCGACAGGTGGATTGGCGCAGTGTCTGCCGTGAAGTGGGTGCTGTACCGGTCCGTCGTGGTGAAGAGAGAGCTGAGTTAAACAGCAAAGCTCTTGATTTACTGGTTGATCTATGTTCCCAACCTCATCTATGGTCATGAGTTTTGGGTCATGACTGAAAGAACGAGGTCCTGGATACAAGTGGCTGAAATGAGTTTCCTCCGCAGGGTGGCTGGGCTCTCCCTTAGAGATAGGGTGAGAAGCTCGGTCATCCGGGAGGGACTCAGAGTAGAGCCGCTGCTCCTCCACATCTAGAGGAGCCAGTTGATGTGGCTCGGGCATCTGGTAAGGATACCTCCTGGATGCCTCCCTGGTGAGGGGTTCCAGGCACGTCCCACCTTTTCTCATGTGTGTGTTAATGTGTTTGTGTGTGTCTTAATTATTGTGGATCTGGATGTTTATTTGATAGTTTTTCTAAGCTGTTCCACCAGCTTTGTAATATCTTAGTTCTTGAATCTGTTAGTAACATGATTCTGTAACAGGAATTTAAAAGACTTTAATACCATAATGACATAAACTGACCTCCTTTTTCAGTGATTCCTCAGAGGAAACTGACTTCTCTCTTGCTTCAGCGCTAACTAAAAGCCTTGGTCTGTTCAGGTGAGGTTGAGCATTTTACACTTGCATATGTCATTTGCTGAACATGACAATAGATTCTTTCCTGACTTATTGGTAAGAACCTTTCTCTTGTGCAGGTTCTTGAAGTTTCTAAATCCTGGCAGAGGCAATCAACTGGGAGACATGGACGTGAGATCACTTAAAAATCTCAATTATATTATATTTATATTTAATTTTAGGAATTGATCAAGATGTTAACTTTCCTTGAGGCATTCTACAGTTATAATTAAAAGATGTCTGGATAATTAAGTATGAATTTAATAAAAATGGATTAAAAGATTTAACCAAAATAGAAAATTCTTTCAAAAATCTAATTGTAAAACTCTGAAGTATTTCAACATTGTTTACATCCCAAGTCCCAGGTGGGAATTCTGATTCGCAAAGACAATTGTAAAAGTGAGCATCAAGAGAAAACTGATGTTTCGATGTGGTTGGTGGACATACAGATTTGTACAGATCCAGGTGTGAATTCTGACCATGGTGTGTGTCCTGTTCAACAATCTGGCAGAGCCAGCAAAAGGAAAAAAAAAAAAAAAAACTTCATAGTTTTCCTCCCAACAAATTCAGTAAGTTGAGAAAGGCTGTTGCAGGCAAATAATGTTAGCTAAATGGTCACTAATAATTATATCCTAGTTTATTATGTTAAGACTAAGAAGAAGACTAAAAGGATGTTGTTGCCTAACATATTTTGCTATTTAGTGCCAGGAATAAACCATCTTTAATTTAAGTACAGAAGTTGGGATTACTGTTCTTCCCTCATTTAAAATAAATCCTTATTGCCTCAATAGAAAGAGCAAAGCCAGGAAGGAGACGTCAGACCAGAGGCCAGATGTAGGGGTGATGACACAGGATCTTCACAGGTAAAGAGAGATTTTAACTTGCTGAGAAAAAGATAATATGGCCTGATAAAAATTCTGTTAAAAAAAGTTTTTACAGATATTTCAGAAGTGCTCTTTCACACTCGAAAATATTTTATTCTCTGATTTTTTTCTTATTTTTTTCTTATCTGATTTTTCTTCTCTATAGGTAGCACAGACAGAAGGTCAAGTGTAGTTTGCATTTAGACATTTTTATTTATTTTTCAACAGTTCCACCAGGTCTTTACTATTTGCTGCTGGTGAGTGTGAAGGAGCTGAGGGGACGGCTGCTCTGTGAGGCAGAAGTTCGGAAGCTTGAACACTGCAGCTTGAAAGTGGTGCTAGGTCCAACCAGGCACTTTGCACAGCTCAAAGTGCCTGGTTGGGAAATTAAAGGATTTCTCAAACATGCATGAAAGAATCAAGGGATATATTTTTGATGAGGGAATAACATAACATAATGCAAAGCTCAAAAAGTCAATTTTACATAATAATGCCCCTTTAAGCAATTCCCCCCCCAGTAAATTTTAAATTGGCACTGAATATAGTAAAGCCAGCACTTTTCTTTTTGCACCAGCATCCTGCATGTTCAAACTTCAGTTTATTGATACAAACCTCATTGAAGTTGACCCAGGTACTGACTCAGGAACACCATACCATTTGGATAGAATTTTTCTTATCCTTCATACTTTTGACAGTTCTGGGAGTTTCTTTCCCGCACTAATATGTTGAATCATGTTTACTC
Source organism: Poecilia formosa (assembly GCF_000485575.1). Classification (NCBI taxonomy): domain Eukaryota; kingdom Metazoa; phylum Chordata; class Actinopteri; order Cyprinodontiformes; family Poeciliidae; genus Poecilia; species Poecilia formosa. Next base: position 72,464 of record NW_006800744.1, on the reverse strand, counting down.
AAAGCTTGTGCTGTTAGAAGAGTTAGGTTTGGTTGGTTTGTCTCTCTTGCAGGTGGAGAAGAATGATGACCTGAACAACTGTCAACCTGAGATAACTGAACTGTCTGAAACTGGCACTGAACAAGAGCAGGATGCTGCCAGCATGTTCTCAGAAACTAAGTAGCCATTCTTATTATTCTTATCAGTTAGTGAGAGCTGTTCTTTGTTTTTATTTTTGTTTTTACATTTACAGTCTTATTGATGTATGCAGAGCATTATAAGTAAGCTTACTTATAATGCTCTGCACACATGCTATTGATGTATGCAGAGCATTATAAGTAAGCTTACTTATAATGCTCTGCACACATCAATATCAATTGTTTCAAACACATCAATTGTTTTTACTTAATTTAAGGTAATTCAATCTGCAAATTGATACAATAAATAAATACAATTGATAGAAATGTTTGGATAAGCTTTGAAAATATTTTCTGCATATTTGTTGCAGAAGAGCATCTTTCTTTCTGCCAAAGCAGTTCAAGTGTATCTTTCTTTTATTATGTTTTTAAATTACAAATAGCCCTAAAAGGACATTAATGCACATAACATTTACAGTAAAGAATAACAAAGATAATTTATATTGATAAATTACTGTATTTTCTTTTATTATGCTTTTAAATTACAAATAGCCCTAAAAGGACATTAATGCACACAATTACAGTAAAGAATAACATAGACAATTTATATTTATCAATTATTGTATTTTGAACAAATTTTAATGCTACATAATGGAGATGATTCAACTTTTTTTTTTATTTTCAAAAACTGTATTAGAGATAAATTGACTTGTTAGAAAAATGTACATGTTCAAAAATTGATCATTTTAGGGACTCTTTTTAAAGTTGTTGGATCCTGAAAATTTGGTTCGGCCATACGTCCCACCGTTAGCTTCAGGCTGGTAATGTAAATTAACAGCCTTTGTTAACAACCTCATGTTGTTCAGCAGGTTTGGAGAGAGATTTTCAGAACTCAGTTCTCTGAAATCTCGTTTTATGAGTGCCAACATTCAAACGGCCATATTTTGTTCATTATTACCATGTGTTTGACATAATTGGAAAGCTCACAATCCACACTTTGACAATCTGTAAATAACTCAAAACGCCCCTTCACGCTTTTGCCATGGCCAGTCACATTTATTTGCTAAACTATATATTGTATGAATAATTAATTTATCAAGCTATCTCTGTATCTATCCTTAATTAAGGCAAGTTTGGTCCTTGCCTTAATCAAGGCAAGGCCGGTAACAGTCTTGTGTGCTTCTTTTTAGTAAAAAAGAAACACGAGACTGTACCTTTTATTTAGTCACGCAACAAGAGCCAGCCAATGACTAGTTCTGAAGTCCTGATTGAACTTGAAGAAATCACTCATGTACTGCAGGTCCCTATGCACCCATGCTACTGTGCATCTTAGTCTGTGTTTTATTTGCCCCATCGATTATCACTACACAAATTCAGTAGTAAATTGAACCCATTAAAGGGGTGTTTTCTTCACCCCTCACCCTACCACAATCCCACCTTTATGCTGCCAGATTTCTCTGGCAGCACTTTTGCTGTCATAGAAATCTGAACACACAAAACACGCAAATGTGACAAAGCACATTTGCAGCAGATTTTATGCTTAATTTTATTCTTAAAACTGGGATTACTCTTTTGAAGAGTAATTTCTGTCAACTAATTTTACTTGAACTTGTTTTTCCAACAGCCTGCAAAGTAAAACTGGAGATGTTTCTCAAAGTATTCTGGTTGAAAGTCCTGGGCATGCGGAAGCAAGGTGAATGTGCTTTATTATCAACATACATTTGACAATAAAATATTTATGTAGTTTGTCTAAGTAATATTGTGACTGGATATTGTTTGCAATGCAATATCATATAAAAAGCTCCCTTTAACTGATTTTATCTGCCATTGTAGTGATTTAAGTACGTCAGTGGAGTGTGGAATGAGGAGGAGTGAAGAGGACAGAGTCTGCTCACGGTGGGCCCAAGATCTGCTTCTGATATTAGACTGTTGCTTAGCCGCAGTTATTTTTGGTGTCTATTGAAAAGAAACATTCACATCTCTAAAAACACTGTGCTATTAAAGGAGCCAGAAATTGAGATCAACAACCACAAAAATGTATTGTGAACACAGTCATCTGAGTTAGTTTATACAATTGTGCTCTCACCAGTAAAAACCAAGTTTTTTGTTTTATCCAGCGTATCTCATCTAAGTTAGAGTCCAGATTTTTTAGATATTCTAGTTTTAATTACTATTGAGCATAAAGAAGATCAAACATTGTTTTAGAAATATTGAAAATGTGTGTTTTGAAGTGAATACTCATTGAATCCCCAGAATAAACCTCTGTTGGCTCTGGGCATACAGGAACGTATTCCCTGCCTGTAGAAATCCTTTGTGACAATATTTGTAAATCATATTGACGTTTCATCCTTTTATCTCTTTCTTTCATTGTATTGGTCCTTTGCAAAGCTGTGACTTGAATCATGATTTTTGATTTCCCCCCTGCTGTAGTCTTTTAGAGTGGCTGAACCCAGAGCCTTTCAACTCCGATCCTGATGCTGGAGATGATGTGGTATGTTTTCTTGACTTTAAGTATTTGAAACAGAATTCTTTGCAAAGGCTTCCACTTAAAAATTGCGATCACTTATTGAAGGCCTCAGTAAGAATGTGTTTTATGCTGGGCTTTGATTGTACTGTTTATGCCAGTGGTCTCAAACTGTAATCCTCAAGGACCAGCGTCCTGCAACTTTTAAATGTATCTTTTGTCATAAACATATGAATGAAATGGCTAAACTGCCTGAGTAGCATGCAGTCAAGCTGTTTACTGAAGCAGAGAGACTTCAAAAAGTTGCAGGATTCTGGCCAATGAGGACTGGAATTTGAGACCACTGGCTTATGTATCCCTAAATTAAATAGCACTTATATAAGGGCAATTTAAAAATGTATCTTTCCATCCTTCACACCTGCAGTATCCTGGTCAGGGTTACTTGATGGCTTTTGATCAGGGGCAGAGTACACCCCTTGATACGTCTAAAAACAACCGTTCTAATTCTCGGCTGGACATAATGTAACTAGTTTAGCATGTTTGCATGTAAGTTAAGTTTTATTGTGATGGCGGTTTTGAAGGACCGTACTTCGAGTTGTTGTCCTGCTAAAAAATGAACCTTGGCTGCAGTCTGAGGTCAGGATGCTCTGGAGGAGGTTTTCATCCTGGATGTTTTTAGACCAGGGGATCGCGTTAACAGAATATTTTCCATATTTGACAGGGTATTTTTGTAAATCGACTGAAAAATCTGAAGCCTGTCCATCATTGTAACAGATTACAATATACACCCCTGACTATACTTGGTGCAGACACGCAGGACACTTGCAACTTTAAGCACAGAGTACATAGCAGAGGTAACTAAAACAAGCAACCAAAAAAACAAAACATCCCCGGGTTTCCCCCAGTGTATTATAAGCCTGGCGGCCCGCCATGCTTTACTAGCCCCGCCGCCAGGCTAAGCGTTGCTTGTTTATGTTTCTAGGGAAAAAAAAAATCTTTTTTTTTTTTTTAAAGCCAGGCTGCAAGCGTCTCTTTTGCTCTGAGCATTTCACTAGCAGAGCAGATTTATTCCTAAATGATAGGTTTATAATAGATAGGTTTATAGTTTATGCATTTAAACCCGACAGCGCACTGACCAATCACACCGCTGGCGCCTCTGTGCTTTGCCTCTGCGTTTGCCTCTGCGCTTTGCCTCGCACGCTGCCGCTGCTTTACCTCAGTGGGATCGCGCGCGCCTCCTTTTTCCTCAAACTGGACACAGGCTGACCTGTATGGATATTTACATAAACCTACTGTGAGGAATTATGATCCTTTGGAGAACTCTAGGTAAGAGTTTAAAACTCGCCGCGTTAGCTCTGGTTGCGCAGCTCAATGTGAACTGCAGGAATAACTTGTAGCGAATTCAGAGGTGCGCGTTGTGGAGTGGTGAGAATGACTTATCTTTGTTAACGAACAATTATATGCGGCGTTTACATCTCAACACACTGCCCAGCGTGTGGCTCTGTGTCTGTCTTCCCTGTAAAGTTTACGTCTGTCGGAGCGTTAAATCAGCCGGAGCGTTTGTGGATAACGAGCAGCGCTAACCTCATCATGCAGGTTCAGTCTGGTGAGGAGCTTTCGCGCTCTCCTCGGAGTCACGCATCACGCTGATTTTATATTATTTTATTATTATTTTTATTATTATTTTTCCTGTTACACGATGCATCAAACCATATCAAATGCGGTGTCTATTTAGAGTTAATACGTGCGGCCGCACGGAGATCTGAGAAACTCGTCTCATAAACTCGACCAACCAGAATAGTTTCTCAGATGCTTATTAAAAAGCAGCATTGAATTAAATCTCCCGTTTGTTGCGCATTTCTGCGTAATGCAGCAGATTACCTCATCAGGCAGGGCCGGTCCAAGGCTGTATGAGGCCTTAAGCAGAATCTGACTTAGAGGCCCCTTTTGTTGCTAAAAATATCAGCACCTCTAACAGCTTCTGTGTTAGATTTAGTGAATTATGGGAGAAGGGAGTAGTTTAATTGGCCAGCCTAAAAAGCAATAAGTTATAATCGCAGTTTACTAATTTATATTTGTAAATTCAAAGATTAAACTCACAGCATCAGATTGTTGCTATGGTAAGGTAACAGTCTAACTATGAATATTGTTCTTTGAAGTTTTACAAAGTAAACTTGCCAGCTCCTTAAAATCTTGTATTTAAATGTTAAACAATTTAAAATCATTTAATTTATGTATGCCTAAACAATTGAATAAAATTTAACAGCATTGATAATCTTAATAAACAAGTGTTACATTTATGTATCTGTGGTTTGTTTTAAAATATTAGCGTTTATGGGGCCCCTGAAGCCCTTGGGGGCCTGATGGAGCCGCTGACTTAGTTTGCATTAAACAGAAGTGCATATTTGTTGTTTTTAGACTAGTTGTGGGTTTAAATAGCATTTCACCGAAGATCTTTTCCCGTAACATATAATTACATAGTAATACTTTTACATTTCCTGTCACCTTAACATCTTTTAATACCAAAACACGGTGGACCACCGGTGGACCATCTCGTCACCCTGCCCACCGGGCTTAGCAAGTTTTCTGGGGGAAACCTTGCATCCCTTCTGAATATCATCTCCAGCATGGACACTGAACTAAATGCATCTTGCTGACCGGGAGCTTTACAGCATGTTGAAGAGCTATGGGCATGATACTTTTGAGTGTGTGGTTTAAAAGCGCATTCCAAGTTTTGGCTGAATAGGCGTGTTAACAATCCTACAGTACAGAACAGAGAAAACTAAAGACAACGATATGTTGTGTTAATATATTGTTTAAATGGTGGAGTAGACGGTTCACGTTGTTAAATCAATCAATTGTCCCACTTATCCTGCATTAGAATAAAAGACAAAAATAGAGCTGGAAGATGTTATACCAAAGCTGGGAGAAGATATGCTGCTTATTCAAATAGTGCTTTGAAAACAAAAGCCGTAAAATCTTAATTAAAATAATATGTTGGGTTTACTTCAGGCTCAAGCCTCTAATTAAAGTTAATCAGTTTGGTTGGACCGGGTCTCGGTCTGGGTCAGGTTGGGGTTTTTGGGCCCAATCTAAACTTTAGCACAAATTTTTTCTCTACACGCAAACTAGGAGGAAGTTGTGAGGCTGCGCGTGAACATTGCTGCATTTATCTTTCCCTCTTTCCTGACTAGTCTGTTCGTTTCTTCACATTCATCTTTGTTAGGTTTCACTCAGTGATCCGTGGGTGAAGGGGATTCTAGTACATTCGGCCCTTTCCATGGAACCATGCAACACATTAGAGGATGCTCCCATCACAGATTCTCTCCGTCAGGTAAACAATGATTTAAGTTCTTCGACTGTTTCGCACTAAAAATCAATACCAAAAAACTTTAATATAGAAAATGTATGTGTTCAGAGATGGAAGTATTGATGGTTTTTAACCTGCTTGACATGTTTTACTTCAGTAGTGCCCCAGGAATTGACAGTATTTTTTTTCCTATCTAGATTTTACTGTTCTGGACATATTCAAGTGGTTCTGTGCATCCCTGTTCTTCTTTGGGAGAAGAATAGGGATGCACAGATCCACATTTTTGTCTCTTCCAATCCAATCCTGGACTTTTTTGCTCTATGCAGCACAGAAAAAAATATGTATTGGCCAAAATCAAAATCAGCTGGTCAGACCCTGATTCCTCTCATCCTCTATCTGCTATTACAAGTTAACAAATTTGATGTAAATGAACCATCGTTTTTCGCGATGGTTGCGTTCTGAAAAGAACCCGTGATAGGTGAAATCCGTGAAGTAGTTACCTTTATTTTTTCCAATTATTATACAGCATAATTAAATACATGCATTGAAACCAAAGAACAAAACCTGTTTTCAGGCCCAAGCATTTTTTTAACAAATAGAATGCTTTCTTATAAATAACTACAGTAAAACAATAATTTTTATCATCAATACGAAGTACAGTAGGACAAATTGTGACTCGCGTATTTCACTGTGCTTCTGACTGTGACGCTGAGGCCTGACTGCTCTGTAGTGTCTTTTCTCCTGAAGCCTGTGGTGCAGGTGTGTTTTTTCGAGAGAAGAACATAGCTATTGGTAGTTGTTGTCGCTCTTTTTTCTCCTGGGCAAAAATGTTTGCCAAAATTTTCCAAGCTGTAACACGTATATTTAAATACCGTAACATTATTGGCACACAGGTAGAGAAGAGGTGTGGAGACTGTTTAGCCAATCAGAATGCAGAACACAATGCACTGTGGAAAAAATCCGCGAGGCCATGAAAGGTGAACTGCGTTATAGCGAGGGCTCACTGTATTTCGAATAAAGATCTGTATGAATGTTCTCCCCACATGTTGCAGGAAGCAGTAATAGATCATCAGAGAGAAATGATCATTCTTCACCAAGTTCAAGTCTGAAATACTTATTTATAAGAAAAATGGTTTAAACCAGTGTTTCTCACCTTTTTTGGGCCAGCACCCCCCTATCCATTATGCAGGTCCCTGTAGGTTACTTTGCACTGAATATTATTTTATTATTAATATTACTATCACTATTGTTAATGTTTTGATTTTTATGCTTGTTTTCGTATTTATCATCAAAAGTAATTTTCCAGAGAACAAAATAGCCATGGGAATAGAAATTATTTTTTACAGGCGTCTACAAAAAATGTAATGGACATTCAACTTCAAATCAGTAGGTCTTTTATCTGGTCAAAAAGTGACCAGATAAAAGATGTACAGGAATGCCAGTTTAAACTTTGATCTATTTGCAAAACGACAGTGCTCTGCAACATTAAAACATGGATGTAACTGCAACTGCATTAACCATAACTCTTCTTCTCTGCAGTGTTTCTGTGAGTTTCTGGTGGAGCAGCTCTGTGCTTTTGTTTATTCTTGCCGTGTAGTCCTCTGTATTAATTATTGATCGTAAGGTCGTGCCATACCAGCTTATTCTTCTGTATTTAATTTAGTTTCTTAGTTTATTTTGTTCTTCATTCATATCCATTTAGTTTTCTTTGATTAACATTATCCTCTCTTGGTTTATTGTTGTCCTCTTTAGTTTCTTTCATCGTTTATTGACGCTCACCACCAGTAATCTTCACTCATCATGCTAATCACCTGCTGCGCCGCCTAATCATCTATGTTTCACATCATGTGTTGATTCGACACTCATATTGAGTTTTTTACTGTTCACTGTCGGACTCTCGGTTCCTGAGTTTTGCAACTTGCGTGTCGTTTTTCTTTTCTCCCCCATACGATGCGGAGCAGTCGGGAAGCGTATCGATGGAACAAAGCCAACTGATGTAAGCTTTTTAAAACAACGGAAAAAATCCAGGTATTCTGATGACTGACATTCAAAACTGCTGTGGTACTATCATTTAATACAGGTGTTGTTAACTGTATAAAATGGACGCTGTCTATCGTGGTATCACCCATGGGAGGATTTTTTTATTATTTAATTGGGTTCATTTTTCAGAGGGATACACAGTGAGGGTATCGTGATTTTAGTAATCACGTTTATAAGAGCGATATTTCGTTGTCCTTCCATGGAAGCGGGCAGTATTCAGATGGACATTAAAACACTTTTTAATATAAGTTACTGCTTTGACATGATCACAGCAAAACATATGTACAAAAATCCTCAATAAAACATAAAATATTTGAAAATCAGACACCAGACAAGTGAATCTCACAGCAGCGTCATCAGCTGATGAAACGCTGAACTGATGCGGTGAAGCTATAGCAGTAGGAGAACGGAGCTGCGCCAAGAAGCTACAAAAATTGAAGAGAAGGAGAGCTACCATCGATACAGTTGCAGCCAGGCATGTTTTAATGTTACACAATACAATTTCAGCAAGTTGCTCAAAGTCTTAACTGGTATTGTTGTGCATTTAAGGTGTAAAGTTTACCTTCGAGCAAACGTCCCTCAAAGGAATCCCAGCGCCCTCCTTTTGTAAAAATTTTCGCCAGTGCCCCCTGCCATCTTCTGAATGCCCCCGTTGACAAACGCTAAGTGAAATGTTCAGTTTGAGATGTTCTTGAGCTGTTGAGCGATGTTAGCATTTGCACTTAGAATTTAGATTTTCTTTTATTTCATAAGATAATTTCATTCAATTGTGTTTTTTTCTAAGTTATACCTAGATTTAAATTTCAGTTCATCAAATCACTCTAAACACTTTTTCATCAAGTTACAATTCTGCTTCAAATAAATAAGTCTGTTTACTAGATCAGGTAAGTAGTCTGCCAGGTTTCAAGACTGCCATACTCTGGCAGGCAAGTCAGGTGAAGTGTCTGTCCCAAGGATACAGAGGTGGGTGAAGAAGCAATTGAGCCAGTAACCCACTGACTGCGGCATGAACTCCTCCCACCATCGCCACCTTTAAGATCTGTTTCCTCTAAATTGCCTAAATTCCATATAACTGGTTTGTCTTGCAGGTGTTGCTTCGGAAAAACTATCACACTCTTTCTCCAGCTGACCGCTACAGTTGGCCAGCTGTGGCTCGTGGCTGCAACACTTTCGTTATCTCCCAGAATGCTGATCAGCCACTTGGCTACCTTATCCCCCTGCTCACCCACATTCTTTTGAACTCCCTCCTCTTTTCCCACCTCTCCAGTTCAGGGGTGAGTAAATATTTAGTAAAACACAAAGCCACTTGTTTTTGTGCCTGCTTTCTAATATTGTGTTTGCATACAGCCCATAGCAGTGCTGCTGTGTCCAGGCTGGGAGAAGGCTCAGATGATATACAACCTGCTGGAAGAAAGCAAGGTTTCTCAAACCCTCCACCCAATTATTGTCTTGGTGGGCATTGGCAAGGATGAAGCCAAGGCTGTAAAATTCCCCAAAAACTGTGAGCAAAACAGAAACAAGGCTTTGTCAATCCATTCAGTTTCTGACTATATCCTACTTTCGTTAGATCTAAGTTTAAATGTTTTATTCTCTTTACAACAGGCCTGCTATTAGTGACCACCCCATTCACTCTTGTCCGTTTGCTGTCTTGTCACTGCTTTCTTTTCCTGCGACTGTATCATCTAGTATTAGATGAGGCTGACCAGCTCTTCACTTTTGCACCTGATGAGGTAACTGCTTTTGTTATCAAGTAGGAGCCGTTACAATGAACTTAAAAAAATGGCAGCAAACTTAACACTTTTAGGAGTTTGTCTGCCATGCTGTTGTCTGGGTCAGAGGATTCCAAACTCTTCATGCCTTGGCCCTCCTTTGCAAACCCACAGACAATGCTACAAAATATGTAAAGAAATATTGACTTTTAGTTTGTTTTTCTCACTTTTGTTCACTATTAAATAATTGTTACATTCATCTAGCACAAATGCTGTCTCATATCTTCTGATTTTAGTCAGCCATGACTTCTTTGGGTTTTTTGCAGTAGAGTCCTCCACAGCCTGGCTCCTGGATGGTTAATTCTGTCTCTTTCCCGTTAGAAACTTTTTACGTTTGCTGTGCTAGCTTGAGAGGCAAAGCAGGAAGTTATTTTAACATATTCTGCCATGATTGAAAAACAGACTGTGGGGTTGTGTATTGTAATTTTTGTTTCTGTGTAGGCATAAGTATTGATGCTCTTTTTTCCCCAGATGGGAACCATCCTACAACATTTTCAGAAGGTGACTTCCAGTGAAGAGAAAGCATCCTGTCCTCGGCAACTGGTTGCTGTGTCCAAAAGATGGACCAGTCCTATGGATGATCTAATCTCTAAGCATATGCTTGATCCCTCCATTGTTATAACTGTCCCTGAGGAGGCTGCACTGTATGGTAACATCCAGCAGGTTAGTCAAATATAAACAGTGTGGTTTTTAACTTGGGCTAAGGCAACCTATAAATGCTTACCATAAATTTGCAAACCATGTACTAAGACTGATTTCCTGCTATTGAAGAACTTGAGATTACATTGACACAATAATTGAATGTCCACAGCACCTCAAAATTCTTGTATGCTTCTTTAATTAGCAGCACTTTGTGGGGGTCAGTAATAGCTTAGTTCAGTAGCAGAAATAATAATGTCTAACTTTTCTTTCCCTAATTCTTAAACCGAAGGAATCAAAGTGGAGCCTTTGGGCGATGGAAGATGGTTTGCATACCCCGAGTCGGATATGGTATTTTGCACCTGTACCAGTGTTTCTCAATGTCTGTCTTCAGGGTCCACTGCCCTGCATGTTTTAGGAGTTTCCTCCTGCTGCACACCTGTCTTGTCACATCTCAAATATGCAGGCAGTGGTCCCTGAGGACCAGAATTACTGTGGAACCAATATATAGGAAAGTGCTGAGGGTCAACAAAAATCCATTAAACCCATGGAACCATACTTGTGTTTCAAGTTAAAGAAAAAGAAGAACTACTGTTTGGAATGAAATGTGCAGTCTAAATATGTGCACTAAAATATACATTTTTCTGACTTTGCATTTTGGTTTGTACAGGTTATCCTGATGACTATTGAGAGCAACAAGATATCTGCACTTCTGGGAGTGTTGGATTTCAGTCCTGAAGTTGGCCAAAAGACATTGATTGTAACAAACTCTGCTGAGGAGGTTGAAGATGTATTTAAGGTGACAAAAGTTTTAACTCATTGTCCTGATGTTTTATGTTGCACTATAATAATTCTTTTGTTAATTTATTTTTTTATTTATTTCAGTTCCTGCTTTTCTATGCATCTGTTAGTGATTAACTGAGCAAAACAGGTTGAATATTTTTTATGGCATTTTGCATCAAATTGAATATAAAAGGTGTAGTGTGGTTAAATGTAGTGTTGATCACATGTTTTAACATGTCAAAGCCTGACTACGGCACTGTGATGTAGTTGTACCAAGGTGCAATGCAGAGGCATACTGTTCCAATTCAGTTAAATTTTTGCACACTTGTAACCTGTGGACTCAAACCCTTATGTTCACTTTGATGAGTTCACACTTCATAGAGGGGTGTAGGGTGTAATGCAAGCATTCTGACCAGGCCTTAGACATCTACAAAAGTCTAAAATCCTGTGGCACTCCTCCTTGGAAAAATTGAAAATACAGTTTCAGTTTTAGCTGGGAATGCTATTTCTTTAGCACTTGCTTCTTAAGAAATGTTTGTCACGTTTCTTGTGGAGAGTTTCTTTAACACCACATATGCAGTTTAAAATATCCACACGTCTGCTCTTTACTTTGTGGTGTCAGCCTTTTTTTTTTTAAATTGCTGTGTAGATCATTTTTACTGGCGACACATGATCCCCACACTTACATTTACTCAGGCACTCAAGAGTACAAAGTTTTGTTAGCGACCTATCCAATAAATTTCACTTCTTGCTTAATTACTGCTGGAGATAAGGGATAGGTTCAGAAGTCGTGCCAATAAGATGTCTGTTAATAGACTTGGTTTGAGCGTGTATTAAACAGGAAGAGTGGATGCTATCAATGTCCATGCATAGAGGAGTGTGTGTAAAGGATGGATAGACTGGATACAGTCACATGCTTCTATATTGCAGGCTGTCAGCAACAAATCAGCATTCTGTCTCAAGATCCACAAGGGATTACTGGACCAGCTTGACTTTGTCATCCAGCAGTGGAGTAAAAGCATTGGCCCTGGCACTCATGTTATCCTGGGTAAATTTATTATAACAATTGTTGCTAATATTTAGGGGTGAGTATAATCAACCATGCATTGTAATTATTGTTTATAAATGCACTCTCCCTCTTAAATAAAATCAAGTCAATTAAATATCAAAATATTTAAGACAATATTGAATCAAAATCAAGTCAAATCGTGATCTGAAGAATTGAAATTTAACTGTAAGGTTCATTACATTACCTAGCACTACTCTGCTCATAGATGATTGTATAAGTATTTTCGGTAATTCCCCTAAAATTTTACAGAATTGCAATATTGCTGCTGTTTCTTTTGCATTTGTTTTTCCTTCATTCTTCAGTGAGCACCAGTGAGTGCTTGGGGAGCCTTGGCATCAGAGATGCAGCTTGTGTTGTCCACTATGGATTTCCGCCTTCTCCTAAAGTGTTTGGCTACAGACTCTTTTGCATGGCTGAAAACTTTCGAAATCTACCTAAACAAGTAAGTTAACCAAATACCAGCACAGAATCTTTTTTCTTTTTTGTTTCCTGTAAATATAGATGGTCTAATTCATGTAAATTCATCACTTAGTGAGGAGCCAGAGATGGGGTCAGGAGGGACACAGACATCAATTGGGGAAAAAGGATAATATTGATCTGTCTTAGGGATTGACCAACACATGTTTTTGAGGCAGATGCCAACACAACTATTTTGACATCAGTCAAACCAATCTCTAGTATGTGCTGCCAATTATTTTGGGGATGATTCTTTAAGCCAAAGTTGCTTTTTCTTTCTCCATTTACATTAATAAAATGACACCATGATAACAAAGTTATACACGTATCAATTTAAAAAGGGAAGGAAGAAAATTTAAAAAGGAAATATAAAAGGAGCAAAATAAGTTGATATAAAATGTTTTAAAAAGTGACGGTAAATATATAAATAAATACATAATACAGAAAAATAATTAAATGTCATAGTAAATAAAAATATTGCATTAAATAAATGTAATAAATATNGTCCCACTTATCCTGCATTAGAATAAAAGACAAAAATAGAGCTGGAAGATGTTATACCAAAGCTGGGAGAAGATATGCTGCTTATTCAAATAGTGCTTTGAAAACAAAAGCCGTAAAATCTTAATTAAAATAATATGTTGGGTTTACTTCAGGCTCAAGCCTCTAATTAAAGTTAATCAGTTTGGTTGGACCGGGTCTCGGTCTGGGTCAGGTTGGGGTTTTTGGGCCCAATCTAAACTTTAGCACAAATTTTTTCTCTACACGCAAACTAGGAGGAAGTTGTGAGGCTGCGCGTGAACATTGCTGCATTTATCTTTCCCTCTTTCCTGACTAGTCTGTTCGTTTCTTCACATTCATCTTTGTTAGGTTTCACTCAGTGATCCGTGGGTGAAGGGGATTCTAGTACATTCGGCCCTTTCCATGGAACCATGCAACACATTAGAGGATGCTCCCATCACAGATTCTCTCCGTCAGGTAAACAATGATTTAAGTTCTTCGACTGTTTCGCACTAAAAATCAATACCAAAAAACTTTAATATAGAAAATGTATGTGTTCAGAGATGGAAGTATTGATGGTTTTTAACCTGCTTGACATGTTTTACTTCAGTAGTGCCCCAGGAATTGACAGTATTTTTTTTCCTATCTAGATTTTACTGTTCTGGACATATTCAAGTGGTTCTGTGCATCCCTGTTCTTCTTTGGGAGAAGAATAGGGATGCACAGATCCACATTTTTGTCTCTTCCAATCCAATCCTGGACTTTTTTGCTCTATGCAGCACAGAAAAAAATATGTATTGGCCAAAATCAAAATCAGCTGGTCAGACCCTGATTCCTCTCATCCTCTATCTGCTATTACAAGTTAACAAATTTGATGTAAATGAACCATCGTTTTTCGCGATGGTTGCGTTCTGAAAAGAACCCGTGATAGGTGAAATCCGTGAAGTAGTTACCTTTATTTTTTCCAATTATTATACAGCATAATTAAATACATGCATTGAAACCAAAGAACAAAACCTGTTTTCAGGCCCAAGCATTTTTTTAACAAATAGAATGCTTTCTTATAAATAACTACAGTAAAACAATAATTTTTATCATCAATACGAAGTACAGTAGGACAAATTGTGACTCGCGTATTTCACTGTGCTTCTGACTGTGACGCTGAGGCCTGACTGCTCTGTAGTGTCTTTTCTCCTGAAGCCTGTGGTGCAGGTGTGTTTTTTCGAGAGAAGAACATAGCTATTGGTAGTTGTTGTCGCTCTTTTTTCTCCTGGGCAAAAATGTTTGCCAAAATTTTCCAAGCTGTAACACGTATATTTAAATACCGTAACATTATTGGCACACAGGTACAGAAGAGGTGTGGAGACTGTTTAGCCAATCAGAATGCAGAACACAATGCACTGTGGAAAAAATCCGCGAGGCCATGAAAGGTGAACTGCGTTATAGCGAGGGCTCACTGTATTTCGAATAAAGATCTGTATGAATGTTCTCCCCACATGTTGCAGGAAGCAGTAATAGATCATCAGAGAGAAATGATCATCAATATAAATATGGGAAGTTCTTCACCAAGTTCAAGTCTGAAATACTTATTTATAAGAAAAATGGTTTAAACCAGTGTTTCTCACCTTTTTTGGGCCAGCACCCCCCTATCCATTATGCAGGTCCCTGTAGGTTACTTTGCACTGAATATTATTTTATTATTAATATTACTATCACTATTGTTAATGTTTTGATTTTTATGCTTGTTTTCGTATTTATCATCAAAAGTAATTTTCCAGAGAACAAAATAGCCATGGGAATAGAAATTATTTTTTACAGGCGTCTACAAAAAATGTAATGGACATTCAACTTCAAATCAGTAGGTCTTTTATCTGGTCAAAAAGTGACCAGATAAAAGATGTACAGGAATGCCAGTTTAAACTTTGATCTATTTGCAAAACGACAGTGCTCTGCAACATTAAAACATGGATGTAACTGCAACTGCATTAACCATAACTCTTCTTCTCTGCAGTGTTTCTGTGAGTTTCTGGTGGAGCAGCTCTGTGCTTTTGTTTATTCTTGCCGTGTAGTCCTCTGTATTAATTATTGATCGTAAGGTCGTGCCATACCAGCTTATTCTTCTGTATTTAATTTAGTTTCTTAGTTTATTTTGTTCTTCATTCATATCCATTTAGTTTTCTTTGATTAACATTATCCTCTCTTGGTTTATTGTTGTCCTCTTTAGTTTCTTTCATCGTTTATTGACGCTCACCACCAGTAATCTTCACTCATCATGCTAATCACCTGCTGCGCCGCCTAATCATCTATGTTTCACATCATGTGTTGATTCGACACTCATATTGAGTTTTTTACTGTTCACTGTCGGACTCTCGGTTCCTGAGTTTTGCAACTTGCGTGTCGTTTTTCTTTTCTCCCCCATACGATGCGGAGCAGTCGGGAAGCGTATCGATGGAACAAAGCCAACTGATGTAAGCTTTTTAAAACAACGGAAAAAATCCAGGTATTCTGATGACTGACATTCAAAACTGCTGTGGTACTATCATTTAATACAGGTGTTGTTAACTGTATAAAATGGACGCTGTCTATCGTGGTATCACCCATGGGAGGATTTTTTTATTATTTAATTGGGTTCATTTTTCAGAGGGATACACAGTGAGGGTATCGTGATTTTAGTAATCACGTTTATAAGAGCGATATTTCGTTGTCCTTCCATGGAAGCGGGCAGTATTCAGATGGACATTAAAACACTTTTTAATATAAGTTACTGCTTTGACATGATCACAGCAAAACATATGTACAAAAATCCTCAATAAAACATAAAATATTTGAAAATCAGACACCAGACAAGTGAATCTCACAGCAGCGTCATCAGCTGATGAAACGCTGAACTGATGCGGTGAAGCTATAGCAGTAGGAGAACGGAGCTGCGCCAAGAAGCTACAAAAATTGAAGAGAAGGAGAGCTACCATCGATACAGTTGCAGCCAGGCATGTTTTAATGTTACACAATACAATTTCAGCAAGTTGCTCAAAGTCTTAACTGGTATTGTTGTGCATTTAAGGTGTAAAGTTTACCTTCGAGCAAACGTCCCTCAAAGGAATCCCAGCGCCCTCCTTTTGTAAAAATTTTCGCCAGTGCCCCCTGCCATCTTCTGAATGCCCCCGTTGACAAACGCTAAGTGAAATGTTCAGTTTGAGATGTTCTTGAGCTGTTGAGCGATGTTAGCATTTGCACTTAGAATTTAGATTTTCTTTTATTTCATAAGATAATTTCATTCAATTGTGTTTTTTTCTAAGTTATACCTAGATTTAAATTTCAGTTCATCAAATCACTCTAAACACTTTTTCATCAAGTTACAATTCTGCTTCAAATAAATAAGTCTGTTTACTAGATCAGGTAAGTAGTCTGCCAGGTTTCAAGACTGCCATACTCTGGCAGGCAAGTCAGGTGAAGTGTCTGTCCCAAGGATACAGAGGTGGGTGAAGAAGCAATTGAGCCAGTAACCCACTGACTGCGGCATGAACTCCTCCCACCATCGCCACCTTTAAGATCTGTTTCCTCTAAATTGCCTAAATTCCATATAACTGGTTTGTCTTGCAGGTGTTGCTTCGGAAAAACTATCACACTCTTTCTCCAGCTGACCGCTACAGTTGGCCAGCTGTGGCTCGTGGCTGCAACACTTTCGTTATCTCCCAGAATGCTGATCAGCCACTTGGCTACCTTATCCCCCTGCTCACCCACATTCTTTTGAACTCCCTCCTCTTTTCCCACCTCTCCAGTTCAGGGGTGAGTAAATATTTAGTAAAACACAAAGCCACTTGTTTTTGTGCCTGCTTTCTAATATTGTGTTTGCATACAGCCCATAGCAGTGCTGCTGTGTCCAGGCTGGGAGAAGGCTCAGATGATATACAACCTGCTGGAAGAAAGCAAGGTTTCTCAAACCCTCCACCCAATTATTGTCTTGGTGGGCATTGGCAAGGATGAAGCCAAGGCTGTAAAATTCCCCAAAAACTGTGAGCAAAACAGAAACAAGGCTTTGTCAATCCATTCAGTTTCTGACTATATCCTACTTTCGTTAGATCTAAGTTTAAATGTTTTATTCTCTTTACAACAGGCCTGCTATTAGTGACCACCCCATTCACTCTTGTCCGTTTGCTGTCTTGTCACTGCTTTCTTTTCCTGCGACTGTATCATCTAGTATTAGATGAGGCTGACCAGCTCTTCACTTTTGCACCTGATGAGGTAACTGCTTTTGTTATCAAGTAGGAGCCGTTACAATGAACTTAAAAAAATGGCAGCAAACTTAACACTTTTAGGAGTTTGTCTGCCATGCTGTTGTCTGGGTCAGAGGATTCCAAACTCTTCATGCCTTGGCCCTCCTTTGCAAACCCACAGACAATGCTACAAAATATGTAAAGAAATATTGACTTTTAGTTTGTTTTTCTCACTTTTGTTCACTATTAAATAATTGTTACATTCATCTAGCACAAATGCTGTCTCATATCTTCTGATTTTAGTCAGCCATGACTTCTTTGGGTTTTTTGCAGTAGAGTCCTCCACAGCCTGGCTCCTGGATGGTTAATTCTGTCTCTTTCCCGTTAGAAACTTTTTACGTTTGCTGTGCTAGCTTGAGAGGCAAAGCAGGAAGTTATTTTAACATATTCTGCCATGATTGAAAAACAGACTGTGGGGTTGTGTATTGTAATTTTTGTTTCTGTGTAGGCATAAGTATTGATGCTCTTTTTTCCCCAGATGGGAACCATCCTACAACATTTTCAGAAGGTGACTTCCAGTGAAGAGAAAGCATCCTGTCCTCGGCAACTGGTTGCTGTGTCCAAAAGATGGACCAGTCCTATGGATGATCTAATCTCTAAGCATATGCTTGATCCCTCCATTGTTATAACTGTCCCTGAGGAGGCTGCACTGTATGGTAACATCCAGCAGGTTAGTCAAATATAAACAGTGTGGTTTTTAACTTGGGCTAAGGCAACCTATAAATGCTTACCATAAATTTGCAAACCATGTACTAAGACTGATTTCCTGCTATTGAAGAACTTGAGATTACATTGACACAATAATTGAATGTCCACAGCACCTCAAAATTCTTGTATGCTTCTTTAATTAGCAGCACTTTGTGGGGGTCAGTAATAGCTTAGTTCAGTAGCAGAAATAATAATGTCTAACTTTTCTTTCCCTAATTCTTAAACCGAAGGAATCAAAGTGGAGCCTTTGGGCGATGGAAGATGGTTTGCATACCCCGAGTCGGATATGGTATTTTGCACCTGTACCAGTGTTTCTCAATGTCTGTCTTCAGGGTCCACTGCCCTGCATGTTTTAGGAGTTTCCTCCTGCTGCACACCTGTCTTGTCACATCTCAAATATGCAGGCAGTGGTCCCTGAGGACCAGAATTACTGTGGAACCAATATATAGGAAAGTGCTGAGGGTCAACAAAAATCCATTAAACCCATGGAACCATACTTGTGTTTCAAGTTAAAGAAAAAGAAGAACTACTGTTTGGAATGAAATGTGCAGTCTAAATATGTGCACTAAAATATACATTTTTCTGACTTTGCATTTTGGTTTGTACAGGTTATCCTGATGACTATTGAGAGCAACAAGATATCTGCACTTCTGGGAGTGTTGGATTTCAGTCCTGAAGTTGGCCAAAAGACATTGATTGTAACAAACTCTGCTGAGGAGGTTGAAGATGTATTTAAGGTGACAAAAGTTTTAACTCATTGTCCTGATGTTTTATGTTGCACTATAATAATTCTTTTGTTAATTTATTTTTTTATTTATTTCAGTTCCTGCTTTTCTATGCATCTGTTAGTGATTAACTGAGCAAAACAGGTTGAATATTTTTTATGGCATTTTGCATCAAATTGAATATAAAAGGTGTAGTGTGGTTAAATGTAGTGTTGATCACATGTTTTAACATGTCAAAGCCTGACTACGGCACTGTGATGTAGTTGTACCAAGGTGCAATGCAGAGGCATACTGTTCCAATTCAGTTCAATTTTTGCACACTTGTAACCTGTGGACTCAAACCCTTATGTTCACTTTGATGAGTTCACACTTCATAGAGGGGTGTAGGGTGTAATGCAAGCATTCTGACCAGGCCTTAGACATCTACAAAAGTCTAAAATCCTGTGGCACTCCTCCTTGGAAAAATTGAAAATACAGTTTCAGTTTTAGCTGGGAATGCTATTTCTTTAGCACTTGCTTCTTAAGAAATGTTTGTCACGTTTCTTGTGGAGAGTTTCTTTAACACCACATATGCAGTTTAAAATATCCACACGTCTGCTCTTTACTTTGTGGTGTCAGCCTTTTTTTTTTTAAATTGCTGTGTAGATCATTTTTACTGGCGACACATGATCCCCACACTTACATTTACTCAGGCACTCAAGAGTACAAAGTTTTGTTAGCGACCTATCCAATAAATTTCACTTCTTGCTTAATTACTGCTGGAGATAAGGGATAGGTTCAGAAGTCGTGCCAATAAGATGTCTGTTAATAGACTTGGTTTGAGCGTGTATTAAACAGGAAGAGTGGATGCTATCAATGTCCATGCATAGATGAGTGTGTATAAAGGATGGATAGACTGGATACAGTCACATGCTTCTATATTGCAGGCTGTCAGCAACAAATCAGCATTCTGTCTCAAGATCCACAAGGGATTACTGGACCAGCTTGACTTTGTCATCCAGCAGTGGAGTAAAAGCATTGGCCCTGGCACTCATGTTATCCTGGGTAAATTTATTATAACAATTGTTGCTAATATTTAGGGGTGAGTATAATCAACCATGCATTGTAATTATTGTTTATAAATGCACTCTCCCTCTTAAATAAAATCAAGTCAATTAAATATCAAAATATTTAAGACAATATTGAATCAAAATCAAGTCAAATCGTGATCTGAAGAATTGAAATTTAACTGTAAGGTTCATTACATTACCTAGCACTACTCTGCTCATAGATGATTGTATAAGTATTTTCGGTAATTCCCCTAAAATTTTACAGAATTGCAATATTGCTGCTGTTTCTTTTGCATTTGTTTTTCCTTCATTCTTCAGTGAGCACCAGTGAGTGCTTGGGGAGCCTTGGCATCAGAGATGCAGCTTGTGTTGTCCACTATGGATTTCCGCCTTCTCCTAAAGTGTTTGGCTACAGACTCTTTTGCATGGCTGAAAACTTTCGAAATCTACCTAAACAAGTAAGTTAACCAAATACCAGCACAGAATCTTTTTTCTTTTTTGTTTCCTGTAAATATAGATGGTCTAATTCATGTAAATTCATCACTTAGTGAGGAGCCAGAGATGGGGTCAGGAGGGACACAGACATCAATTGGGGAAAAAGGATAATATTGATCTGTCTTAGGGATTGACCAACACATGTTTTTGAGGCAGATGCCAACACAACTATTTTGACATCAGTCAAACCAATCTCTAGTATGTGCTGCCAATTATTTTGGGGATGATTCTTTAAGCCAAAGTTGCTTTTTCTTTCTCCATTTACATTAATAAAATGACACCATGATAACAAAGTTATACACGTATCAATTTAAAAAGGGAAGGAAGAAAATTTAAAAAGGAAATATAAAAGGAGCAAAATAAGTCGATATAAAATGTTTTAAAAAGTGACGGTAAATATATAAATAAATACATAATACAGAAAAATAATTAAATGTCGTAGTAAATAAAAATATTGCATTAAATAAATGTAATAAATATTAAAAAGAAAAACAAATGGGGAAACAATGAAAGAATAGTGATAGCGTTACATCAATAATATTAAAAATTATAAACAAATATTACTTTTGTCACATTGCATTGTCAAAGGAGTTTGGAAAGTTTTTATTTTTAATGCAATATTTGCCACATTAATTACCTTATCAAGCCATTAATTTTTTTCTGTAGTTACTGACAATTTTGGCAGGCTCCGTCCTCCGTAACTTTGTCTTCACACTGTATCTGCATATCTTCTAGAGTTTAAACTCCGTATGTTGGCGGATCTGTGCATGAATGGGTGAATGACTGAATCTAGAGTTGGAGTCCTCAGACTTGATGATGCACAATATAAAACAGGTCATTTATCATTTCTTACATTTTCTGTTCACCGCTGCTAAATGAGAAAAATTTGAGCCGCGGAATAACGTGATATTTTAAAGCATCGGCTAGTTAATGGAGCTGCTGATTTCACTTCTCCAATTTAAGCCAAAGATATATTCTGAGCCAGTTAGCTTGACACTTTTCTCTTTGGGCAGCTTTGTAACCACCACCTGGTGGAGGAAACAAGGATTTGAGTCGTTACCAACATTACTGGCATCATTGCCACCTCCAGTGCTGTTTTTTTTTTCTGTAGTTCCTCAATTCTTCTTCCAGCTTTTATGTTTTAACGAGCTTCATGTTTTGATTAACTCACAGTTAAAAGAATCCAACAGCTGTTTTTTTGATAGCAAGGGATACAGTTCAGGGTTTCCCCCAGAAAACTTGCTAAGTCCGGTGGTCGGGGTGCCGAGGCGGTCCACCGTGTTTTTGTGGACCGCCTACATGTTAGGTAGACAATAAAAGTAAAAATATCACTGGGTGGTCACCCAGTGATATTTTCCCCATGACATAATTATATGTTATGGGAAAACATCGTCAGTGAACTGCTATATAAACCCACAACTAGTCTTAAAAACAACTAATAAAAAAATACAATTAAAATGAATATCAATTATTTCCACTTCTGTTAAATCCAAATTAAGTCAGCACCTCCATCAGGCCCGCCAGGGCTTCAGGGGCCCCATAAATGCCAATATTTTAACACAGACCACAGATGTATAAATGTAACATGTGTTTATTAAAATTATCATTGCTGCTAAATTTGACATAATGGTTTCAGCATATATAAATTAAAAGACTTTAAATTATTTAACATTTATATGTAAGATTTTAAGGAGCTGGCAAGATTACTTTGTAGAAGTTCAAAGAACAATATTCATAGTCAGATTGGTTTGTTACCACA
>NW_006800744.1:44806-49763 GCF_000485575.1 Poecilia formosa | reverse complement strand
CACAATGAGTGATTAGCGCTGGGTCGTTAACCACTAATGCACCGGCCAACCGGGAACACAGAACTAACCTTTACAGGGAAGGCGAGGCCAAACGCTGAGCAGCGAGTTGAGATGTAAACGCCACATAATGCTTTGTTCACAAACATGCATCATTTTCATGGGTCCTCAAAGCACCACTGAAAGCGCTACAAGTTATTCCTGCGGTTCACGTAGAGCTGCGCAATCAGAGCTAATGGGGTGGGTTTAAACTCTTACCTTAATCAATAACTCCTCATAACTAATCATAATTCCTCACAGGGGGTTGATGTAAATATCCATAGCGGTCAGCCTGTGTCCAGTTTGAGTGAAAGGAGGAGCGTGGGATCCGTGCTGAGGTTAACTTTAGACATCCAGCTACTACAACGCGAGGCAATGCGCAGAGGCCAGCGGTGTGATTGGTCCGGCTTTAAATGCATAAACTATAAACATATCTTTTAGGAATAAATCTGCTCTGGTAGTGAAACGCTCGGAGCAACAGAAACACTTGTAATCCGACTTAAAATAAAGCGATTTAAAAAAAAAAAAAATTATTTTATTTTCCTAAAAAAAACCAAAAAAACAAGAAAGGCTTATCCCGGCAGTGGCGCTAGTAAAGCATGGCGGGCCGCCAGGCCTATAATACACTGGGGGAAACCCTGCAGTTGGACAGCAGAGAGAGCTCATACTAAAGAGAAGAGCTGTAGAAGTGTTTTAGTTCAAAGCTCCCATGCAAATGTCACATTATCATACACCGCTGTAATTAGATGCAGAAATGTCCTGCAATATAGAAACTAGATTTGAGGGAATTGACTTCAAAATGCACAACACCTGCAATCCAACAGTGAATTTCATGCCCTGAACCCGTACTCAGGGACACACACCTCTGTTCCCTCCTGCTCACAGTGAGACAGAGACAGACTTTCAAATGGCAGATGCAACTAAATTAGACGGTTAGAAATTCATCACTGTGGAAAACGTACCCTGTTGGCACAGAGTCTTACAAAATTACTAGCCACTCTCTGCCAGGGAGGGAGCTGCTGAATGCGCTAATACACGCATGCACTTATTGGCCGATGTTCCGGTCGGCATCTCATCTGTTCCCATATGTCCCAACATGATGTTTATTCTATTCTCAAGAAACCTAGCTTTGAGTCCTCTCAGCTTCATATTTACTGGCTCACTCCCACCTTAACATTTATCAGAAAGTAGCTTTTATCACAAAACATAAATTAAATCGCTATCTGAACTTGTTGCAAAAATGTGTATCTATTGATGTTTTTTCTGGTTTGTGGTTTTCCTTCAGGATCAAACAGACTGTTCTTCTCCAGTCAGCAGATCAGTGCTGCTGATCTCAGAAAGAAATGCTCGCCATGTTGTGGGAGTTCTCCGTTATCTGGAGCGAACTGACGCACCACTTCCTCCTGTGCTGTTCTCCTTTGCTGAGGGGGTACATGTGGCCCGCGAAGACCAGAAGTCAGATCGACCTTTTTGCAGCTATCTGAAGAGCTTTGGATTCTGCAGGTGTGTTTTTGGTGTTATTTAGTTCAGATAAGTCATACTTTTACATCTCAAAAAGTGAAATTGATGTTGTAATTACTGCTGTTACCCAAGTTTATTTAAAGAGTCATACAATGAGAAGACAAGTATTTGATACACTGCTGATTTTGCAGGTTTTCCCACTTGCAAATCATGTCTTTTGTCTTTAGTTTTTATTATACGTACTCTTCAACAATGAGTAAGAAACAAAAACAAAAATCCATAAAATCTCATCTGCCAATGCTCTATGCTTACTGATACACGCAAAAACTGTCAAGTCAGAATATTTCCATTGAATTTCCATCATCAACTTGAATTGAAGTACATATTTATTATTAATCAAATTAATTGTTGTTTGTGTGTACTGACTACAAACAGAAATGACAACAAATGAATGAATGAATATACATCATTAATCCCAGAGGGAAATACGCATTAAAACTAGTAAAAATGTATGGTAGGACTTTCGGGTCTGACCGCAAGGTAGAAGGTCACGTTCGACACTGCTTCTGACAAGAATCCTGAAAATTCCCTTTTAAAAATTACTGAACGCTACAACAACGGTAACTGTTTGATTTGGGTGAAACTATGCCAGGCCCTGGAAGACCGAGCAAAGATAAGTCAAGAATAACTATGCAATCCAAGTTGACGGACTACGTACCACAAAATGTGGAGCCTAGCACAAACGGAGCTAGCAAGAAAGTTAGCAAAGAGCCCAGAAGCAGCAAGGGAGTAGATGAAAAACTAGCAGCTAACAGCGGCGAAATGAATAACTCACTCGGTGACAAAGCAGATATACTAGGAGCAATAAAGAGCTTAAAGTCTCACTCGGTGACAAAGCAGATATACTTGGAGCAATAAAGAGCTTAAAGTCTGAGTTTTCTGGAAGGTTTGATGGTCTTATGACAGCCATAGAAGCAGTGAGGAAAGAAGTGGGTGAGTGTGAAGCGTTTGACGCATGCAGAGGAACGTTTGTCCACAATGAAAGACGAGCAAATGTCGCTAATTAACAAAGTTAAGAGCTTGGAAGAAACAAAGAAGCTAATGGAGGAAAAAGTTTTTGACATGTAAATGAGATCTCGCCTCAACAACCTTAGATTGGTGAATCTCCCTGAAGGAGCAGAGGGCTCCAATGCCTGTGGATTTTTGGAAAGCTGGTTACCAGAAGTGTTGGAGTTGCCTGCCCTGAGAAACCCACTGATTCTCAAAAGAGCTCACCGCGTCGACCTGAAAAGAAACGCAGAAGCACCCCCAAGAACCATAATTATGCGGTTCCTTAACTATAAACAAAAAGATATAATATTCTAAGCAAGCAAAGCAAAAATGGATATCCTCTATAACAGTGGTCCCCAACCTTTTTATTACCGCGGACCGGTCAAGACTTGAACATTTTGCTGGAGGGGTCAGCCGTCAGATAAGGCTTCTGCATGTTGGTGTTCCCGTTAAAGCCTGAATATACTGAATTTGGGTTGTCTTGGCCCTTTTATCGCAACCTGTGACTGGGAACGAGAATACGACCTGTTGAATGTGACAGGTAGCCAATCAGAAAGCGTGGTGACGTGAGGACAGAGGGGAATCCCAAACAGCTCTCACGCCGGTCCACTGGACTCTCACGCAACTGAGAGTCCGGTGGATATCGGAGATGATATGTGGAAATGTTTATTATTATATGTAAAGGTCATTATTATATATTATTATGTTTATTCAGTTAAAAATGTTAACTATGAAAAAACATAGTCACCTCCAAATCATAGTGCAACAAATAGAGCGGCTGCTCCCGTCTTTTATCCAACGCCTTTTCTTTTTGTTACGTCTTTTATCTCTTAAAATGAGTCCACAAACTATCACTATTGCTTCTACATCGTCATCCGTGTTTGGTCATTCTAAATTCCTGTATGCTTTGTTGGGGGTTTTACTGGATTATCCTCTGGAATCAGGATGCTTATGAGTGGAATCAGTTCGTGTGGTGTGTTGCTCCTGCTGTGTGGCTGAACTCGAACCTGTTGTACTTTTATCAGCTCTGTGGTCACAGAGGTTTGGAGAATCGGCCGACAATTCTTAAATCTTGTCGTCTAAACCAGACTTACGACTCACAAGCTCTACTCATCTCCTCTCGACCACTGCCCAAACGCTCTCTGACTCTGGTCGCTATGGTAACGTTTACATATCCCTTCAAAATAAGATACAGATGCGCCACAAAAACGAACATTTTACTTTCGTGAAAATTTTAATTCACGATAACGACTAACAGGAGCCCTGAGTTTGTTTCTCTGTTACAAGACTGTCCCATCTGGGAGTGTTTGGAGACGATGACACCCGAATCGTTGCTTATATCCACAGCCTGCTTGGTCTCTATGTGGCGAAGCAGTTTGAAGGATTCATTGCCTCATTAGCGAGCCGGTCGCGGCATGTTACGCAGAGCGGGCTTGTAATGTGGGACTCACCTACGGGTCGAGGATAAATCCATTCTCCTGTCTCTTCTCTGGGCCTTTCCCCCTTTGCAAAGAAACTTTCCAATGATATCTGATCTGTTTTTTACTCATTTTGCTGCTTTTGGGCTCAGTGTTGGTGCGCAAGTAACCGAGAGAATCCGGTTAAAGGATTTTCAAAATAAAAGATCCTCCAGACTCGATACATAAAACGGAAATATTTAATTATTTCTTGCGCGGCCCGGTACCAATTGGTCCATGGACTGGTGGTTGGGGTCCACTGCTCTATAAGAACCAACGGGTGAGACTCTACAACGATGTCGAGAAGGAGATACACAAGCAACGCAAGCAGTACAATAGAGTCTGCAAGCGCCTCCGCGAGCTCGGGCTGAGCTCGGAGGGCATCATCCCTCCGGCTAAACTGATGCTGACTTATCAAAGGGAAACTTTCAAGTTCAACATACCAGCCGAGGTCCAAAGGTTCATCGATTGGATTCAGAGAGGACAGATAAGTGCAATGGAGTGACTGAATAGATGCAGTACCGATAGATTGTAGCGTTGGTGCGTCTCTTTGCTAAATATACCTTTCTGTTAGATCATCGTTATGTTCACAATATATAACGTGAAGTTGCACTCTTTATAATACTCTTTATTATATTTCTAGGTTCACTATTCCTGGGTTTCCCCCAGAAAAGAGGCTAAGCCCGGTGGTAGGTGGCGCGAGGCTTGCTGCCTGGCCGGCCGCCAACGATTCATTAAAAAAAAGATTAAAGTTTACATGAAAGTTGAAAAATGACTATTTATTATGGGATATTGCACAAATATTTGCACTTACAAAAAGGCACACTTTTGAAACTGTTAACTGAAAATACAATCAAATTGTTTGCACTTACGTTGAATCCTGCTTTAAAAGCCATACTTATAACAAATTAAATTAACATAAATTATTAAATGTAAACAAAGCACCAACCCAC
>NW_006800744.1:36695-41127 GCF_000485575.1 Poecilia formosa | reverse complement strand
CTTCTAACTTGTAGTTAACTAGAGCAAAGTCAAAATGGCTGAACTGGACAAGCAGGAAGAAGCAAAGACCAAGCTAGCTTAAAACCTGCCTAAAGCAGTTGCATCTACCAAACAAGAGGAGGCAGCTTCACAAAACCTCTTGAAAATAGCTGCCCCACTAGAGGAATGGATTCAGGAGCCTTTTATAGGGTGCAGGTGAGCCTCATCAATGTCTGATTGGCTTGACAATTCTCTGCTGGTCCAATGGTGTAGCTGCTTTCCTACAGCCTTCAGGCAGCCAATCAGGAAGGTGTGCTCTCACAGCTGAACCTGCATAACAAAAAGGGAGCCTGCACAGCCTCAAGAGGCCAGGGGCCGTAACAAACGCTCTCCTTGGAGTCACGCATCACGCTGATTTTATATTATTTTAGTATTATTTTTCCAGTTACACAATGCATCAAACCATATCAAATGCGTCATCTACTTAGAGTTAATGCGCACGGCCGCACGGAGGTCTTAGAAACTCGTCCCATAAACTCGACCAATCAGAATAGTTTCTGTGACGCTTATTAAAACTCAACAGTCAAGAAATGATAGAGCTACTAAAGCCACATTAGCAGCATTGAATTAAATCTCCCGTTTCTTGCACATCTCTGCGTAGTGCAGCAGATTACCTCATTATGCAGGGCCGGTCCAAGGCTGTATGAGGCCTTGAGCAGAATTTGATTTAGGGGCCACTTTTGTTGCAAAAAATATCAGCACCTTTAACAGCTTCTGTGTTAGATTTAGTGAAATATGGGAGAAGGGAGCAGTGTAATTGGCCAGCCTAAAAACAATAAGTTATAATCCCAGTTTACTAATTTGTGTAAATTCAAAGATTAAACTCACAGCAGGGTTTCCCCCAGAAAACTTGCTAAGCCCGGTGGTCGGGGTGCCGAGGCGATCCACCGGCGGTCCACCGTGTTTTTGTGTTAAAAGATATTAAGTTGACAGGAAATATAAAAGTGTTACTGTGTAATTATGTGTTGCTGGAAAAGATCTCCAGTGAAATGCTATTTAAACCCACAACTAGTATTAAAACAACAAATTTGCACTTCTGTTTAATCCAAATTAAGTCAATGGCTCCATCAGGCCCCCAGGCCTTCAGGGGCATACATAAATGTAACACTTGTTTATTGAGATTATCAATGCTGTTAAATTTTATTCAATTGTTTAGGCATANGAGGACTGGAGTTTGACACCCCTGCTCTACTGTATTGAGCTTTGATCTTTTAGTTTTTGTGGCACAGGCTGCATGTTGGATCGCTGCACATGATCCTTCTGGGTTTTGTAAAGAATTCTTCCAGAGCCTTATCGAAGTCCATGTCAGTCACGCTAGGTCCATTTATTCTGATTCACAAACATGCTGTGAGGCTTTTGCCCTGAAGCTTGTTGCTGAGGTCGGTCTTTATCTATTGAAAATAAACCAGAACTGACATAAAATGTATAGTTAAAGAAACTGCTAGTAGAAAAGTAAAAAACAAATCAAACACTTACTCTGTTCATAGCTGAAAAGTCTCTTTCACAGTTCACACTTGAGACTGGAACTGTCAATGCAATGGTAGAGAGTAGTGACAGGTTTGGGTAGAGGAGCTTCAGTTCATCAAAGTTAGAGGCCATTTCCTGCATCACCTCCAGCTGTGACTTGTCCTAAAACAAATAAACAAATGGTTTTGGAATAATTATTTTTAGGGAAAAAGTAAATAATAAAGAATGCATGTTTTAAATACATTTCTTAGACAATTTGCTTCTGCTATTTACCTTAAAAATGCCTTGGCCAAGATGGACTTTGAAACTGGTCCATTCTTGGAGTACTGCCCCTTCATCCAAAGTGGGAAACTTTTTGGCAAGCAGTTGCAAGTTCTCTTGAAAGTCATCTTCTTCCTTTTCCACTGCTTGTGGGCTGAATATGTTGAATGCAGCAAGGATGTTCATCTCTGGGAATCTCCTCTCAAGATGCTCAATCAGATGGTCCAAGTATGGCTCCAATACCTTGTGAAAAGATGTATTATTAATAGATGAAACAAAAGTTAGTTTGTCTAATTCTATAATATCTTCCAAGTTTGTAACTGGAAACACTAAATATTCAAGACCTGAGCTCGAAAACGAGCCCAAAAAGAGGTGAGGTCAAAATCACCCCTGTGACTTCTTCTCTCCTCCTCTGCCTGTATGCTGAGGCATTTCACTCTTTCTTCCAAAAGACTTGGATATGACCCTGGAGATTGCACATCTCCTGCCTCTTTGATTTGTCTAATGGCCTCAATTGTAACAGGCACCTAATTAAATAAATAGATTAAAGATACAAGTCTTATTTCCTTTTCATAATTTTCCACAAATAAGTAAGTTAGTCCTTACAAATCAACTTACATGTTTCTTGATAACCAAAAAATTGACTTCTTCCTTTTGGAAAAGCTTTGAAAGCCGTGTCAGGTGGGGAAGAACATCTGCCTGCAGATGGATGGCAGCTACAAACCTGTATGTCGCACAGTATGTATAAAGGCCCCTTGCTACAGGGTCCTTTTTCTCTGCCTCCTCAGCAAGAGCTGCCAGTACAGCTGCAAGATTTCTCTGAAGAGTTGAGATGGCTCTGTCTTGGGACAGCCATCTTGTGTCCTTCACCTCCTGATGTGCAAAGGACAGAGAGATTAAGAGAGAATTGTGCGGAAAATTATCCTACAAATAGTTTTTTAAACATTGATAAATTCAACACAGGGAATTTAGCCCATTTTTTCAAAGAGTGACATCTGAAATATTGAGGAAAAATTAAGATTGCTTACCGTTATTTTTAGGCTGTCCACTTGTAGAACACTGGAAGCTGCTTTCAGTACGGCTGTGCGATTGGCACAGTTTCTAAAATAAAGGTGCAGATCTTGAACGTGCCCTCGGAACGTCTTCATGAATGGAACATAGTCTGAAGCATCTTTGCAAGCAAGAGCAAGGCGGTGTGCTGCGCAGTGCACAGAAACTAACTGTGGCCAGGAGTCTGTCAGCTGTTTGGCAACACCATTTTGGCGCCCTTAATAGACATTAAAGGTACTTGGAGACAAATAGAAACTATAACTCAAATTATACTAGGATTTCAGTTCTTGCCTGTCATCACAGCAGCACCATCTGTCCCCAAACCAAAAATCCGATCTGTTGGTATGGCTTTGACTGAGATCAACTCACGGATGGCCTCTGCAATTGTATCTGCCTTCCCATCATTTAGCGGCACCATGTCAAGAAATTGACAGAAAAGCTGACCTTCTCTGTCTAAATACCTAAAAAAATTATCAGTATTATTTTTCTTTTATCTAGTACAAGATTTCATTTATATTCACAGTAAAATTACCTACTATGTATATCCAGTTGCCTGGTCGAGGACATATTTGTGGATTCATCCACCTCAAGACCAATGGCAGTCGACTGTCGGATGGCCTCTAGAATAGGTTTTTCCACAACTCTAGCTAGGATCTCCAACATTTCATCCACAATTTTGTGTGATCTATAATTTGCCCTCTTGTCAATCTAACAAATAAAAGAAGAATGCCATAACACAGATAGAGCTTACAGTGTTTTGAAATTGTTGATGCCACAAAATAAACATTTCAATAATTTACCTGAAGCTTGGTGAAATAATCACATCCAAGTAATTTTGCGAGATCAATCAAGGCTCCATAATTTGTATGGTGGGCAATATCATGCTTTACTAGCCAGTAAAGGCATTTAAACCCATCAATGATTGCCTCATGCTCCATATTAATTACTGGCTCAAAGGCCTCCATGATTGACAAACCTAGAACATGAGAAACATTAGAGATGCCACTTTCAATTATTGGGTGCTTAATCATTTTAATCAGCGTAATTATATATTATATATATTTATATTATGTTCTTTTTACTTTTGCTTTTGTGGGCTGCCATCTCAATGCTTGTTCGATGATGGATAGAGCTCATATGTGCGTTCACAGGGAGCAGTGTAATTGGCCAGCCTAAAAACAATAAGTTATAATCGCAGTTTACTAATTTGTGTAAATTCAAAGATTAAACTCACAGTAGGGTTTCCCCAAGAAAACTTGCTAAGCCTGGTGGTTGGGGTGCCGAGGCGATCCACTGGCGGTCCACCGTGTTTTTGTGTTAAAAGGTATTAAGTTGACAGGAAATATAAAAGTGTTACTGTGTAATTATATGTTACGGGAAAAGGTCTCCAGTGAAATGCTATTTAAACCCACAACTAGTATTAAAACAACAAATTAGCACTTCTGTTTAATCCAAATTAAGTCACTGGCTCCATCAGGCCCCATCAGGCCCCCAGGCCTTCAGAGGCATACATAAATGTAACACTTGTTTATTTAGATTAGCAATGCTGTTAAATTTTATTCAATTGTTTAGGCATACATAAATTAAATGATTTTAAATTGTTTAACATTTAAAT
>NW_006800744.1:34847-35874 GCF_000485575.1 Poecilia formosa | reverse complement strand
CCCTTCTCCCATATTTCACTAAATCTAACACTGAAGCTGTTAGAGGTGCTAATATTTTTAGCAAAAAAAGGGGCCCCTAAGTCAGATTCTGCTCCAGCCCTCATACAGCCTTGGACCGGCCCTGCATGATGAGGTAATCTGCTGCACTACGCAGAGATGCGCAACAAACGGGAGATTCAATTCAATGCTGCTAATGTGGCTTTAGTAACTCTTCCATTTCGTGTCTGTCGAGTTTTTAATAAGTGTCACAGAAACTATTCTGGTTGGTCAAGTTTATGGGACAAGTTTCTAAGATCTCCATGCGGCCGCGCAACTCCAAGTAGACAACGCATTGACGTGGTTTGATGCATTGTGTAACCGGAAAAATAATACTAAAAATAACACTAAAAATGATATAAAATCAGCGTGATGCGCGACTCCGAGGAGAGCGCAAATGCTCCTCACCAGGCTGAACCTGCATGATCAGGTTAGCGCTGCTTGTTATCCACAAACTCTCCGGCCAACCGGGACTACCGACATAAACTTTACAGGGAAGACAAACACAGAGCCACAACACGATTAAGCAGCGTGTTGAGATGTAAACGCCGCATATAATTGTTCGTTCACAAAGATAAATCATTCTCACCGCTCCACAACACGCCTCTCAATTCGCTACAACTTATTCCAGCCGTTCACATAGAGCTGCGCAAACAGAGCTTACACGGCGGGTTTTAAACTCTTACCTAGAGTTCTCCAAAGGATCATAATTTCTCACAGTAAGTTGATGTAAATATCCATACAGGTCACTCAGCCTGTGTCCAGTTTGAGTGAAAGGAGGCGCGCGCAATCCCGCTGAGGTATCCTCTGTGCACTAGGCAAAGCGCAGAGGCGCCAGCGGTGTGATTGGTCCGCCCTGTCGGGTTTAAATGCATAAACTATAAACCTATCCTTAAGAATAAATCTGCTCTTCTAGTGAAATGCTAAGAGCAAAAGAGATGCTTGCAGCCCGACTTTAAAAAACAAACAAAAAAAAAAAGATTTTTTTTTT
>NW_006800744.1:30303-34837 GCF_000485575.1 Poecilia formosa | reverse complement strand
TATTACTGTGTAATTATACGTTACGGGAAAAGATGTCGAGTTAAATGCTATTTAAACCCACAAGTAGTATAAAAATAACAAATTTGCACTTCTGTTTAATCCAAATTAAGTCAGCAGCTCCATCAAGTTTACTTTGTAAAACTTCAAAGAACAATATTCATAGTTAGATTGTTTTGTTACCATAGCAACAATCTGATGCTGTGAGTTTAATCTTTGAATTTACAAATCCAAATTAGTAAACTGCGATTATAACTTATTGCTTTTTAGGCTGGCCAATTAAACTACACCCTTCTCCCATATTTCACTAAATCTAACACTGAAGCTGTTAGAGTTGCTGATATTTTTAGCAGCAAAAGGGACCCCTAAGTCAGATTCTGCTCCAGCCCTCATACAGCCTTGGACCGGCCCTGCATGATGAGGTAATCTGCTGCACTACGCAGAGATGCGCAGCAACGGGAGATTCAATTCAATGCTGCTAATGTGGCTTTAGTAACTCTTCCATTTCGTGTCTGTTGAGTTTTTAATAAGTGTCACAGAAACTATTCTGGTTGGTCGAGTTTATGGGACAAGTTTCTAAGATCTCCATGCGGCCGCGCGTATTAACTCCAAGTAGACAACGCATTGATGTGGTTTGATTCATTGTGTAACCGGAAAAATAATACTAAAAATAATACTAAAAATGATATAAAATCAGCGTGATGCGCGACTCCGAGGAGAGCGCAAAAGCTCCTCACCAGGCTGAACCTGCATGATCAGGTTAGCCCTACTTGTTATCCACAAACTCTCCGGCCAACCGGAACTACAGACATAAACTTTACAGGGAAGACAAATACAGAGCCACACGCTGAGCAGCGTGTTGAGATGTAAATGCCGCATATAATTGTTCGTTCACAAAGATAAGTCATTCTCACCGCTCCACAACGCGCCTCTCAATTCGCTACAACTTATTCCAGCGGTTCACATAGAGCTGTGCAAACAGAGCTTACGCGGCGGGTTTTAAACTCTTACCTAGAGTTCTCCAAAGGATCATAATTCCTCACAGTAAGTTGATGTAAATATCCATACAGGTCACTCAGCCTGTGTCCAGTTTGAGTGAAAGGAGGTGCGCGCGATCCCGCTGAGGTATCCTCTGCACACTAGGCAAAGCGCAGAGGCGCCAGCGGTGTGATTGGTCCGCGCTGTCGGGTTTAAATGCATAAACTATAAACCTATCTATTATAAACCTATCCTTAAGAATAAATCTGCTCTTCTAGTGAAATGCTAAGAGCAAAAGAGACGCTTGCAGCCCGACTTTAAAAAACAAACAAAAAAAAACCCGATTTTTTATTTTATTTTTTTTTTAATTTTCCTAGAAACAAGCAACGCTTAGCCTGGCGGCGGGGCTAGTAAAGCATGGTGGGCCGCCAGGCTTATAATACACTGGGGGAAACCCTGCACAACATCAGATTGTTGCTAACTATGAATATTGTTCTTTGAAGTTTTACAAAGTAAACTTGCCAGCTCCTTAAAATCTTGTATTTAAATGTTAAACAATTTAAAATAATTAAATTTATGTATGCCTAAACAATTGAATAAAATTTAACACCATTGATAATCTCAATAAACAAGCGTTACATTTATGTATCTGTTCTGTGTTTTAAATTATTAGCATTTATGGGGCCCTTGAGGCCCTTGGAGGCCTGATGGAGCTGCTGACTTAATTTGGATTAAACAGAAGTGCAAATTTGTTGTTTTTAGACTAGTTGTGGGTTTAAATAGCATTTCACTGGAGATCTTTTCCCGTAACATATAATTACACAGTAATACTTTTACATTTCCTGTCAACTTAACATCTTTTAATTCAAAAACACAGTGGACCGTCGGTGGACCGACTCAACGCCCCGACCACCGGGCTTAGCAAGTTTTCTGGGGGAAACCCCGCATACATTTATTTTTACTTGTTGGTGGAGGTAAAGAAGAAAATATAAAATTACGTAGGAGGTGGCAGGGGCATATATATGCAGCTCCATTTACATCAAGAGTCAGGGGAGTAATGACCCTAATTCATAAATCTGTTCCTTTTCAGGTCACCGATGTTGTTAAAGATAAATTGGGGAGATATCTGATTATTCAGGGGTCCATCTTACAAGAAACTCTGAACTTCGTAAATGTGTATGGTCCCATCTCTGATGATGATGTTTTCTATACAAATTTCTTTTTTTTTGCCCTTTCATCGCTGTCGGAAAAATACACTATAGGGGGTGACTGGAACTGTGTTCTGGACCCCACTTTGGACAGAGCTGACCAAACACACCAGGAGTAGGGAAACAATATGTAATTTTATGAAAGAATTAAATCTTCTAGATATCTGGAGACATTTAAAACCTACTGAAACAACTACTCGTGCCATTCAAGAACATTTAGAACATACTCGTGCATAGACTATTTCTTGATTTCAATAGAATTACTCTCAAATATAACTGATTGTTGCTATGATAGCATACTTCTATCAGATCATGCTCCCTGTAATTTAATATATTCTAACAACAGCCTGATGAGAGACCGTCCTAGATGGTGTTTACACCAGTAATGGCTGAAAGATGAGAAATTTCTTAATTATGTTGGAGAAAGGATAGTCAAATATTTCAGTATCAACACCACACAAACTTCAGCCTGTATAAAATAGGATGCTTTTAAGGCATGCTTAAGGGGTTATATAATTAGTTACACTGTTTCAAAATCTAAAGAGCAACGCAAGAGCAGACAACAATTACAATCTTTGATTAAATCATTAGAATTACAGGTTTTCAGAAATGGCAACACAGAAACTGAGATGGAATTGCTGTTATTAAAGACACAATATGAAAAAGAATCTGCAGACAGAGCGACCTCCAGTTTATTAAGATTAAATCAATCATTCTATGAACAAGGAGAAAAACAGGGGAAACTCTTGGCATGGCAAGTAAAACTATTGGAAGTGCAAAAAAAAACATAAACTCATTAATAGTAAAGGAGAAACTTTAGTAGACCCAATCAAAATAAATGAAGACTTTAGAAAATACTATGAAAGGCTGTATGATTCTCAAGACACCTCCGATATACAGGAACATGACCCATTTCTAAATAAGTGAATTATTCCCTCGATAGATGAAGGCTATAGAGAGCAACTGGAAGCTGAAATTACTGAAGAACTGGGTAAGGCTATTGACTGTATGAGGGCAGGGAAGAAAGCTGGGCCTATAGACTTTTATAAAAAATTTAAAAAACAACTAATAAGTCCTATCTTAGAGATGTTTCAGGAGGCATATTGCAATGGTAGCCTACCAAAATCTATGACAAGTGCTTTAATCTTTGTGCTACTCAAACCAGGGAAACCCAGCAATAAATGTGAGAACATGAGGCCAATAAGTTTGCTTAACGCTGACCTAAAAATACTCTGTAAAATATTAGCAATGTGCTTACAAGATAAACTTTCTTCAGTGATACACAGGGATCAAAATGGCTTTGTTTTGGGACGGCAGAATCTACATAATGTGAGGAAACTTCTAAACATTATTCATGGCATAGGTGTTAAATCAGGAACTGCACTTCTTTCTCTAGATCCCAAGAAGGCGTTCGACCAAGTCGAATGGGCCTGTCTATTCAACATTTTAAATCGTTTTGGTTATGGAAATAATTTAAAAGAATTAATATATTTTACAAATGGATATATATATCCATTTGTGAAATATATTTTACAAATATATATATATATATATATAAATCCTACTGCAGAAATATTAACAAATAAAAGTGTGTCTAAATCAATTGTTATCAAACGAGGATGTTGTCAAGGATGTCCTTTATTCCCTTTATTATTTACTTTAGCATTGGAGCCTCTTGCTATAGCTGTAAGGTCCCATAAATCTATAGCAGGCATTACAATCAGACAAGTAGAACACAAGCTTTCATTATATGCAGATGACATAATTCTGTTCATTTCAAACTTAAAAGAATCTATTCCAAGTTTGCTTAATTTAATAGAGGAATATGTCATATTTCAGGGCATAATATAAATAAAGCTAAATCTTCTTTATTACTATTGAATGATAAAGAAATGTCCCCAGAAATAAGTTCAGAATTTAAGGTTGTTGGGGAACTCATTTATTTAGGAATTCAAATATTTTCAAATCTAGATATGATTATCAAGAAGAACTATGAACGTTTAACAAAAGAAATCACTGGGGACATTGAGTCTGAGTGGACCATGTTCCTTGCCTCCATTGCCGAGGCAGCTTATCGGAGCTGCGGCTGCAAGGTTGTTGGTGCCTGTTGCGGCGGCAACCCTCGAACCCGTTGGTGGACACCTTCGGTGAGGGATGCTGTCAAGCTGAAGAAGGAGTCCTATCGGGCCTTTTTGCCTGTGGGACTCCAGAAGCAGCCGATGGGTACCGGTGGGCTAAGCGGCATGCGGCTTGGGTGGTCGCTGAGGCAAAAACTCGGGCGTGGGAGGAGTTTGGAGAGGTCATGGAGAAAGACTTCTATACGGCTTCAAGGCGATTCTGGTCCACCATCC
>NW_006800744.1:27640-29198 GCF_000485575.1 Poecilia formosa | reverse complement strand
GTGTCCATAGGGGGGCTTTGTGGGGGATTCTCCGGGAGTATGGGGTACCGGGCCCTTTGATACGTTCTGTAAGGTCCTTGTATGACCGGTGTCGGAGTCTGGTCCGCATTGTCGGCAGTAAATCAGGCTCGTTTCCGGTGAGAGTTGGACTCCGCCAAGGCTGCCCTTTGTCACCGATTCTGTTCATTACTTTCATGGACAGAATTTCTAGGCGCAGCCGAGGTGTTGAGGGGATCCGTTTTGGTGGCCTTAGGATCGCGTCTCTGCTTTTTGCGGATGTTGTGGTCCTATTGGCTTTATCAAGGCGTGATCTTCAGATCTCGCTGGAGCGGTTCGCGGCCAAGTGTGAAGCGGCCGGGATGAGACCTAATGCCTCCAAATCTGAGGCCATGGTCTTGAGCTGGAAAAGGGTAGAGTGCCTTCTCTGGGTCAGGGGTGGTCGTCCTGCCTCAAGTGGAGGAGTTTAAGTATCTGGGGATCTTGTTCATGAATGGGGGAAGAGGGGAGCGGGAGATCGACAGGCGGATTGGGGCAGCGTCTGCTGTGAAACGGGCGCTGTACTTGTCCGTTGTGGTGAAGAGAGAGCTGAGTCAAAAAGGGAAGCTCTCGATTTACCGGTCGATCTACGTTCCCACCCTCATCTATGGTCATGAGCTTTGGGTCATGACCAAAAGAACGAGATCACGGATACAAGCGGCCGAAATGAGTTTCCTCCGCAGGGTGGCTGGGCTCTCCCTTAGAGATAGGGTGAAAATCTTGGTCATCCGGGAGGGACTCAGAGTAGAGCCGCTGCTCCTCCACGTCGAGAGGAGCCAGTTGATTTGGCTCGGGCATCTGGTAAGGATGCCTCCTGGATGCCTCCCTGGTGAGGTGTTCCGGGCACGTCCCACCGGGTGGAGGCCTCGGGGAAGACCCAGGACACGCTGGAGGGACTATGTCTCTCCGCGGTCCTGGGAACCCCTTGGGGTTCCCCCGGAGGAGCTGGAAGACGTGGCTGGAGATAAGGAAGTCTGGGCCTCCCTTCTGAAGCTTCTGCCCCCGCGACCCGACCCCAGATAAGCAGAAGAAGATGGATGGATGGATGGATGGATGGATGGATGGATGGATGGATGGATGGATGGACAGACAGACAAAGAACTAACCAAGCCACCAAAGTCCCAACTAGAAGAAATTGCTTGCAAAGATAGCGCAAGTAAAGGTGCAATTTCAGAATTCTACAACTTTATGGTTTTGAATTCCCCAGAGGATTCAACATTGAAACTGGAAGCTTGGAAATCAGACCTGGGAGTAAACTTGTCACAGGAGGATTGGCAGTCTGTCTGTACAAGGGCTCAGAAGCAAACAGTTACCTCTCACTTAAGTTTACTGCAGTACAAATGGTTAATGCGAATCTATATTACACCAGTCAATTTAAATCGGTAAAATTCTAATATACTAGACATAGGCACAAAATGTTTAGAAGAAAAAGGGACTTTGTTTCATTATATCTGGGAATGTAAGGAAATTAAAAAACATTGGAATGCAATAAAAGAAACTGTAGAACATCTTGTCTCAAAAG
>NW_006800744.1:5462-27630 GCF_000485575.1 Poecilia formosa | reverse complement strand
TTCATGGACAGAATTTCTAGGCGCAGCCGAGGAGTTGAGGGGATCCGTTTTGGTGGCCTTAGGATCGCGTCTCTGCTTTTGCGGATGTTGTGGTCCTATTGGCTTTATCAAGGCGTGATCTGCAGCTCTCGCTGGAGCGGTTCGCGGCTGAGTGTGAAGCGGCCGGGATGAGACCTAATGCCTCCAAATCTGAGGCCATGGTCTTGAGCTGGAAAAGGGTAGAATGCCTTCTCTGGGTCAGGGGGGTCGTCCTGCCTCAAGTGGAGGAGTTTAAGTATCTGGGGATCTTGTTCACGAATGGGGGAAGAGGGGAGCGGGAGATCGAAGAAGATGGATGGATGGACAGACAAAGAACTAACCAAGCCACCAAAGTCCCAACTAGAAGAAATTGCTTGCAAAGATAGCGCAAGTAAAGGTGCAATTTCAGAATTCTACAACTTTATGGTTTTGAATTCCCCAGAGGACTCAACATTGAAACTGGAAGCTTGGAAATCAGACCTGGGAGTAAACTTGTCACAGGAGGATTGGCAGTCTGTCTGTACAAGGGCTCAGAAGCAAACAGTTACCTCTCACTTAAGTTTACTGCAGTACAAATGGTTAATGCGAATCTATATTACACCAGTCAATTTAAATCGGTAAAATTCTAATATACCAGACATATGCACAAAATGTTTAGAAGAAAAAGGGACATTGTTTCATTGTATCTGGGAATGTAAGGAAATTAAAAAAAATTTGGAAAGCAATAAAAGAAACTGTAGAACATCTTGTCTCAAAAGACATTGTACTAGATCCGGTTTTTCTAATTTTGGGTCTGTATCCAAAAACTTCTTTGTTTACCAAATGTGAACAACTGTTGATTGATATGTGTCTGCTAGAAGCTAAAAGACTGATAGCACTATTCTGGAAGAGAACAATAGGACCAGGTATCAAACAATGGACCTGGCACATGCTGAAG
This sequence comes from Poecilia formosa, assembly GCF_000485575.1. NCBI lineage: Eukaryota > Metazoa > Chordata > Actinopteri > Cyprinodontiformes > Poeciliidae > Poecilia > Poecilia formosa. Next base: position 26,675 of record NW_006800744.1, on the reverse strand, counting down.
ACTTTACCTGTGGAACGCATAACATATCTTTAAAAAGGGAAAAGCAAATTATTTGAAAGCATTTGGAGACCCTTCCTGAATTTTGTTGAAGGTGTGGATTTGTCTCAAGACGAAGAAGCCAGCTAAAGACAAGATTAATGTCAGACCATAATGTTAAACAAGGGAGCCTCAACAGTGGACTATTATCTCCTGTATACTTAAAGGAATTTATGCAGATGTGTATATAAGAGGGCGTTTGTTGGTCTTGTTGACTGTATTGGTTATATGGCAGATATATCTGTAAAAAAATACAATAAAAATATTGATGAAAAAAAAAGAGATGTATGGTAACTTTTTTAAGCTGATACCGACAACCAGTAGTTTTGGAAAGAAATTATTAGACCAACATTTGCCAGCGATACTTGATGTAAAAAAAGAAAGTGAAAGAAGAAATGCATGCTCAAAATAGAAAAGTTTCTGACACAAATTAAAGTCAAAGTAGATTTATGTTATTAATGCATAATTGTCTTTATGGTTCCGTACAATGCAAATATCCACGGTAAAGCTTAGCCAAGTCAGCATAGCATACACCCTGCCGGAAATTATAAAGAGGATGACGAAGCAGAAGCTCGTCGATCAAAGTGTGAATGCATTTGATAATCACATTATACTAGAGGACGCATCAGAGAAATGGCGACGGCTTTAGCATGATAAAACGTGGCTACAAGTGGCTGAGAAAAGCTTAGGCCTGGTGGCCCACCAGCAAAATGTGTGCCACCACATTTTGCTGGTGGGCCACATTTTCCATGTCTCATCCTACATGGAGGTGTAGGATGAGGGCTGTTGTAAACATTTATTTTAGTTATCGAGTAATCTGTTTATTATTCTGATGGTTAATTAAGTAATTGAATAAGAAAATTAAGAAAACAAAAATATTGGTAAATTCTGCTAGCCTGGCCATTGCCTTCCTGTGCAATTCCACTCGAAAAAAGCTTTCACATCCAACACAGACTCCTCTTGACTTGGATTCTCTCCGGTCGATTTTTGACCAGGTCAGTCAGTATCAACAGAAGGAGAAGTTTACGTTTCTGAGCTGTGTTACATGTTGCTTTCTGAAATTTAGGTGTTGGAAAAGAATTTCAGCAAGTGAAAAGATATTGCCATGTTTAAATTCTGTTTTCCCCCTGCAGGGACAGGAGTGTGTGTCCTGATCGTCACAGAATCAACCCTAGGTCAGACCAGTCTGCTCTTCCTGCATCTGGAGTCATAGAAGTGAGAGAATTTTTTATGTATTTATTTATTTTTTTAAGCCTTTTTAGCACTAAGCAACTCTTGTTGTACATAAAAGCATTAAATGGATCATTTTCAAAATATTTGGTAAGATCAGTTTTGTAAAATATACTTCTGGTGTACTTCTAGGTCTTACCGCTCTACATTAAGACAGCATCTGTCTTCTATGGTCGTTTGGTCAGACAGAATGACAAGGAGTTTGATAAAATGGCCTCTGAGATGATGTCTTATTATGCTGACAAGAAACCTGGAGCTAAGGAGCTGCTGGAAGGAGCTTTATATGCAGTTGAAGAGGACGAGATCTTCCACAGGTTTGTGATAGTGGCAGCCATGCATTTTTCATAAGTGTTCTTATTCATGAAATGCATTAACATTGTTTATTATCAAGATTGTTTCAGGATCGTTACAAGGACTGCACTTAATTACGTTGTTCTCACTTTGTCCAGCTTGATATTTATTAGACTGTTCAACACACAAAAATCTTGATCGACTTAAATTTTTCATGTCAGTGAACATCAGAGTTGCACACACCCTTTGTTTTCATTCATTATATAAGTGTCTCCAAAGTTGGAGTTACGTAACAAAACTAATATTTCCAAGAAGATGAGGAACTAGGTGAGTTTGTCAGGTTAGTTTGAATTTCGGTAAGACCTTGTATAAAAGTATAAAGTAATTTATGAAGGAGGTACAGCAAACTGAAGAGGCCCCAAAGGCTATCGGTATAGGAGTCGCCTGGAGACCTCAGTGCGGCTGACCCAAGCTCGACTCCCATCCTCAGTTCCTTTGCCGCATTTCTCCCTCCACCCCCTGTTTGTCCCTTTCCAGTTGCATTCCTTTCAAATAAGGGCTACAAAAAAATCTGAATAATGGGACATGATGTCTGTTTTTTTTTTTTCTTTTCATTCAAGCGTCACCACTATTAATGTGCACAATTGTGGTCAACATCATGACTCCTATATGTGCAGCTATCCAAGACGAGCAGATCGATCATCAGTACCAGACAGTATGTAGGGGAAAAATGTGTCAGACTCGACTTTGTGCAACTTTTTGGTCCACAGTGATAGAAGATCTTAGCTGCTGCTGAAGAGGTTTGGGATAATGTTTGTTTTTTGTTCTTTTCATTCTGCATAATAGACTTCTGTCTAAGCTGTATTTTGCTACTATTTGCTGTGAGTAAATCCTGTATAAATTGCTGTGAAACATTTTGCTGGTGGGCCACCAGGCCTAAGCAATGTTCATATAGTTTTTTATTCACCAGTACCAGTGATGGCAAAGACGGGTTAAATAATCTCTTTGGTGAAACAATTGGAAACACAATTCCAACATAGTGTGGTCAGTATGTGAACACATAGGGAGGACTGAGGTCAGGGTTCTTTTTATTCAGTGGAATTCTGTAACCACTGTCTGACTTAATCGGTCTGCCAACAACTTCAGTCAATGAAGTGATAAGTCACAGAAAAAAGATAAAAATGAAACACCAGAAGTGCAAAAAATTTATATTTATTTTAATTGTATTTTTTCCATTACATTTCCCTTTTGTTTTTAGACTTTATAGTTGATTTTTAGGTATAGTTAAAATGTATTGCAATAACACATAAATAGCTAGTGATATTTTCAAATATCCTTTCAACTTTTAACTATTTTTTTTACTCAAAGTCAGGTTGCTGGATTTTTGCCATAGCGCCCCTGCCACCGAGTTTTCTGGGGGAAAACCCTGATATATTTGTGAAGTTTATGTAATGTTACTGTGTGTTTCCTGGCAGAGTGAAGATCCTGGCGCTACCTGACCATGGTGAAAGCATCTTTTACAATGTCTTGGTTCGGTTCATTGATATTGGAAAGGAGAGTGATGTCAAATCTCATCAGATCCTTGAGCTGCCTTCACAGTTTCATTCTCTGCCTAACCAAGCCATTGAGATGGTGGTCTGCAGGGTGAAGCCAGCTGATGCTGAGATTGAGTGGCATCCAAAGGTCTTTCCACTTCCTCACATTGCATTAATGCATAATCACATCACTTGGATAACCATTACTAATGATTATTACTTCTTTTCTATTTTTTTTTTTATTTTTAGTATTTTTTTTATTTTTTCTCTGCATTTATTCAATAGACTGGGGTATCTTGATATGTGAAGATGGGTGGAAATAGCAAAAAAGTTGGTGTCCTTTAGGACAGTTTACAGCAGTTTACCAGAACCTTGATAGTGAGGCCTATGTGTCTTAAATTTCTTCATCCATGCCTACCAATAAGTGTCTTTCAGGAATTCCCCACAGACGTTTGCAAACAGCTCTGATTTTTAAAGTTTTTTTTTTTTTAATGGTACTGACTTTGCATATCAACAGGTACTCATTCAAAGGACGGCTCCAAATGCACAGCAGGCAGAAAAAAAACACAAGCCAGGTCAAAGGAGCAGGAGAAGAAAAACAATAAGGATACAATTACAAGGCTGTAGTGAAGAAAGTTAATATATAATATTATTTATTGTATTTTTAAGTACACTAAGCAAACATCTTGTAGTTCAAAACAGTAATTTTTTACATACCAAATGTAAAGTTGCATTTTTATTAGTTAACAAAGGTGTTTATTCTGATAGTTATAAAAAGTGCGGTTAAGCTATTATTAAAGAAAAAAAAAACTCATGAATTTAAGTAAACAATAGCTATAGCTATACGTCTGAAATAATTAACTTAAGTGTGCAGTTTGTTCATAAATGAAACCTCTCAGCATGACATTTGTGGTCTTGGCATCATCCTACGAACCTAAAATAAAGATCCACTTTGGGTGGTAGAACTCATTTACTAACTCAGTTCGTTTTTTTTTATAAACAATTGATAGTGATAATGACACAACAATCTTGTGATTAACCTGACTAAAAAATTGAATTGTTTCGATGCCCTATTAATTGTGTTGACAACATTCCCAAACAATTCATTTTGGGAGTTTCAATTATTGGTGACATTGTGGAAATGTTTCTAAAGAAAGTTCATGCAAGGTTCAAGAAACATGACTCTTTTTCCTGGCGGCAGGTCACAAGAGCTATCAGCCAGAAGATCCGAGGTCTGCAGCATCGAGCCAGAGCTGTTCTGTGCCTGGGGAATACAGTTTTTGTTGATCCTATGGTGAATTTCTTTTTTTTTTTAACTTTATTTTATTTATTTTCAGAACTTAATGTAAACAAGAATGCGAAAGCAAACACAAAAGATCCCCATCTCAAATCAACACGGAGCACTGTAGTGTCTGCATGAAAAAATACACAAAATACAGACATTCCCTGATGTGATTTAAAGTAGAATGTCACCAAGCTGTCAAAGGGCAGCAAAGTAAATAACACATTGAAGGTAAAAAAAAAAGTCCTCAACTCCAGGTGATATAGCTTATCTAAGAAAGCTTGCAATGGTTTACAGATTCTCCAAAATTTGTCAGACTTTCGATGAAGATCAGGAGTCAGTTTTTCAATCTGGATAATGGCAGAGATTTGTGATATCCACGTCAGCTGTACAGGCCCGGTGTGCTGACCATCTAGTATATGTTTCTTGGCCAGAAATACGAGGATTACAAGCAAAGAGCTGCATTAAATAGAATGTCTGGAGCATGATTAAAAAGACAGAAGGATGACATCAGCAGGAACTGTTTACCTATGTCAATTTCTTTTTTTAACCTTGTCATTCAATAAGATTTATAGCTATTTAACAAAAATTGCTGTGCTGAGGGAGCCCTATGGTTAAAGCTCAGGATGAAGTAGTATACAACTATTGTATGTGATTAAGTTATATATAAGAATTTCACTTCTCTTTTTTTTCCAATCTGTCTTTCATTAGGTACGAGTTACTCAGATGCCAGGCACAAAAACATGTATAAATGAGTACAATGTGCAGACTGAGATCCTAAAGACGGGGATGGGAGTCAATAATCCCAAGCATCTGGACTTCTTCAGAGCAGCTTTTCAAGATGGCAGCAAAGATGGAGGTCACATATCAAGGTTAGAAAATAAAAGCTACATTCTGAAAGTAAGCTGGTGGGCACAAGTGCATATTTACCAGCTACTTTCCTGATGAGATTAAGTACAACATTTTTACTGTAATTAAATTACAGAATTGGAGTTTGCTGCTTGGAGAAATGCTGTCTGTTTTCTAAAGCATTTCTTGACTCAGTTGATGGTTATTGCTGTGTTGTAAAAGTTTAGTTTTGTAATGTAGTTTCATCATTCCACTCTTTTGATTAATCTTAATCACAAAACCCCAAAAGAAATGTACTTATGATATAGCAATTAAAAACAAAATGATAGAGTAATGCAAATGTCAGTAAATGAAAACAAATCTTAGAAATGCAAACTTAAAACAAAACAATAAGATTAAAATGCATAATAAAAACAATACCTCATGAATTTAAGTAAACAATAGTTCCCTTATATTCTAAACAAAAAAAACTGAAAAAATGTCAGTGTAGGTCCTCGTATATTTTGATGTCTATTGTCTTCATTTAACTAAATGAAGACAATAGACATCATCATTTAATGAAGATGTCTTTAGAAGATATGCTGTTATCCTCTAAATAACAGCATAATAAAACAAAGAATAATAATGGATTTACTGTGTAGGAAAATAACGTTAGGACCAGCCAGAGCCTGTTTGTGGGTCCCTCCGGCCCCAGGGCTGACCTCTGGACTTCAGGGTCCTTGCTCCTCCCACCAATGGACACCAGACTCTCGTCTCCTCTTTCGTTGTGCTTGTGTCTAAACTGTATTGACTGAGTAACAAGATAAAACTGCATTTCATGTAATCTGGGGATTTTTTTCTTATTTCCGTATTAAATTGGATTTTAAAATGTGTTAGAATGATGATAAAATGTGTGTGCCACTGTAGACCCAACGACTAGAGGCTAACTGCTCAAGTAAACATTAATTATGTGACGATTTGGAAAGACTTGGGGAATTCAACAGAGATAGACATTTAAGGTATCACCGGTTGTGATGCCTGGAAGTAGCCTGATTATATGACAGGTTAATCAGATGCTCGTTACGTTTCATAACGTAATAAGCAATGCCAGAGATTTGTGATATCCACATGTCAGCTGTACAGACCCGGTGAGCTGACGGGCCGGTGTTCGGAGAGAACACGTGTTCAGAAATCATATTGATCATTTGATTTCTCCATAATTTTTTCACTGTCTCAGCTCTCAGCACATACAGGGGTGTGGGTGAGAGAAGCTCTGTGTAACATCGGTAACGCCCCATGTTGGTCATTTTTTAACATATCAGTTTCAGTCAGATAAGTAAAATTGGGCCAATATGACCAACTGATACTGATTTTCATCTTGTTTGTGTTTCTAGAAAAGGAGAGCAGGGGGTTGTGATCATGTGATAGTTGTTTGTTCAAACTAATATGTATTTATATATTGTTGAATTAACTGGTGTTTTAAACAGAAACTGTGATTTATGTCTACAGCGACGAAGACAGAAGAGGAATTTACGAAAGTAATCCTGCTGCCTCTTTGAGCCTTCATGAAAACGGTAAAATGGAGTTCCAATTCCACATCAACTTTTCATATATGCTGTGTTGAAAGAATCACAACCTTTAAAGGTGACATCCCATAAAGACGTAACTATGCATTGGTCTGTGCGCCAAAGCACTTTGATTCCTATGAAAAAGAAAATGGGGTCAAATCAGCAGATTAACTCCAAACAGGTCAGTCTGGACAAGATGTGTAAATAATCACACTTGCATTAGCAGCTGCACAAAGGTGGGTTATGTAATTGTGGAATGCTTTAATTGGCACTGATGGAGCACATCCCCAATAGAAGGATTCAGAGGGAAAATGTGTTCAGAAATCATATTGATCTGCTGGGAAATGTTGATGATGGTTTATTAGCTTTTAGATTTCCCACAGTGATCATCCTGGGGCTCAGCACAGACCTTGTCCCAGCCTTACAGAATGAGCTGAGCTTTAATGGTGCAACTGGAGCTGCTGACGGGTCCAAAGAATCATCCCTCAGTCAAGTCATGCCAGCTTTCTGAATGCGTCTTTGAATAAAAAAGCTTTCTATTCTTTAAATATGCAACTTGTATGCACAAACGTGCCTAATAAATATAGAGGCACATTGGCCTGGTTCAATACACGATTCAGCCATTTGGAATTAACTTCCACATTTCCCACTCACATTAAAGGACTCTCTGACACACTGCTTGCCTTTAACCTCTGCTCTGCTGTTCCAATAAGTATTACCACTTGGATTAATCAAGTGGTAATATTTATTTTCTTCTTTCTTCTATTTGAAATTTTTTTCCCCTGTAAAATGTATTTTAGTTTTTTATGAAGTGACCTTATGTGTCCTGAAATACGCCTTTTATATCAAATAAATATATATATATATATATATATAATATCATTAGAACAACTTTAACTACTACAACCAAGAACCGTTGCTATGGTTATTGGGTCACGGAGTGGCAGCCTTCCGGGTATTTATGCTAATTTACATATGTATTCATGGGAGGTGACTGGGTGGACCAGCCGCTCAGCTCCATTTCCCGCATATTGGGATATATAAAGAAAAGTTGCACAGCCACATACGTGCGCATAATTTTATACATCAAACTTTTTTGTGTGTTCATATTTGGCCCTTCACTAACTTTTAGTGTGAAAACTGCACATTCTTTTGTACATGAGGCTCTGGTCATTTCTTTCCATTTACAGTAAACAATAGACATCCCACTGTTACTAACTCTGCGTCTTTCTTATTATATTTAGCAACATTTCAGATAAAAAATATTGGTATTGGCCAAAATCAGAATCAGCAGGTCAGGCTTTTTAAAGATCGGTAATCAGTGATTGGCCAGAAAACTGCAATCCGTGCAGCCCTAAATAAAACCATAAATATATTTATCAGTTCAACCTGGTGGTTAGTTTTCCTGGGATAATCAGTTTTTGTGTGTTTACAGGCGAGCCTGATGGTGACGAGCAGGTTGTGTCCAGTGATGAAACAGTCTGCAATGACCTGTCAAAGAGGTGCAAAATAATTTTTTCTGTTAGATCAGTGTTTCTCAAACCTGGTCCTCACCGCCCCCTGTCCTGCATGTTTTAGGTATTTCCCTTCTGCCACACACCTGAATTGTATCTCTGGGTGATTAACAGGCTTCTGCAGTACTTGATGGTCATGCAGTAATTTGAATCAGCTGTTCTGGAATAGAGGCACATCTAAAACATGCAGAGCAGGGGGGGCGGTGAGGGACTAGGGTTGAGAAACACTGTGTTAGATGATCTTAACAGCATTATGGAGTGGTTTTGAATTAGCATGACCTACTTTTAATACTAGAAAAGTAGATTTATGTAAATGTCATGATTAACTTTAAGTGATCTCATTTTGTGGGAACTTAGAAGTTGTTCTAGTGCTATTTTATTAAATATAACAATGTCTTTTATGAAGGAAAAGTGACAAGTAACATTGCTGATTTGAAAATGAGTTTTGAAAACTTATAGGGTTAATTTAAAGTGAAATTGCATTTTGAAGCTTTCTTGTGTTCTTTCTGGTTGCATTTCAGTTTATATCCTCAGGTTGTTTGGTACCAAACCTGTGACTCTGTAATTGTAACAGTGAAGTTGATGAACCCAGAGAGTCAACGCTGCAATTTCTACACAGACAGAGTTGTCTACAGGTCAGTCATGATCACAACAGTAAGAGCTCACTTATTGTCATTCTGCTTAATATTCAGTTTAACCTTTTTTTCCACAGTACTAGTAGTGGGTACATTTTAAGCACAGCCTGCCAGTGTAGTTTGAACACACACAAACATAAGTGTGGTGTGGTTATGTTTTCCCTCCTATATAAATTTGTAACACATCTACCTTTCATTGTTGGGACAATGTGTTACTTCAATTATACTGTGTGCAGTCTCCTGTTTGACTCCTTTTGACCAGTGCTTGTCTGCAAATGTCTGATTGTTTATTCACCTTTTACTGGTCGATGCACTGTCATGTTTACACTACACTGTGGCCACATTCAGCCTTTTCAGTGTTTGAGGATCAACTCAGATTGGCCATTTTGGTTGTTACTGATTTTAATCGTTTAATGCACTTAAAGTCACCTCAGTTTGTCTCCGGTAAACTGTTGGGTTGCCCAGGTCTGCTTGGACTGTTAAGTAATTTTCATCTTTTACCAGATGGATTTTCTTCACTCATTCTGCTCTTACAGGCTTTTGTCTGATATGAAAGTTGTAACCTTGAGGTGCATTTGCTCATTTTGTAAACTTGTGACACTAAGGTTGCTGCTCCACTAGAGCGGCTGTAACCAGTTGAGCTCAAGTCCGCCCCAACCCGATCCATCTCAATTAGCAGATCCTAGACCTGCTAATTCATTACTTGAATGCTATGAAATGTTTCGTTTGAGATCCTCATAAGATGTTTTGCCCTTAATCATGTAGGTTTCATTTTATTCCATTTATCTTAAGTTTAGATGTTTAATTTCAGCTCATAGAAGATCTTTAAACAACACCTCAGTAATTCTGCTTCAGTCAAATAATTCATTGTCTAGATTAACTAATCAGGTCAATATTACCTTAATTTGGCAGTGATTAAAAATAAAAGTGAACTATAAAACTACAGTGTTAAAAGCGATTCCATCAAAAATTTGGGTGCACTTAAGTTTTGTGCTTTTGCACCTAAGAAAAAAAGTTAGGTGCAATAGTTTAACCAGTAGAAAAAGTGAGTCTAAAGGCCTGGTGAACTTCACAGCGTAACTTCTTTCATGATGGAGCTGGTGCATCAATTGCCTCCCAGCCAAACATTAGGGATGCACCGATCCTCTTTTTTCACTTATGATACCAATACAGATATCTATAGATTGTGGTGATCACACTTTATTTATTTTTTTTAATCATGCCTGTTTTATTTACCATCAGCAACAAAGTTATCAGTGGAATGAAAATAATTCAGAATCTAAATCTGCTAGGCATTTGAATAAAAGTGGATTCAACTGTATCTGTGGATATGCAGAGGATCCAAATCAAAACTTGAATAGGATTCTGTAGAACATTGTGGCAGCTCAAGTTCTGATCACTTCTAAAGGATTCCCCTTTCAGAGGTTGCCATAGTGTGATACTACAAACTCTGCCTCTATTGAAGCTGCTGGTTTTAGACTGAAACGCTCTGCTTGTGTTTTTCATTTAAATAAAACTGTAAAAGGCTTTCTCCTGTGTTCAGTGGGAGAGTGAACAGTCGTTCCTACAGGGCTGATCTGGAGCTTCACCAGAAAATAGACGCCGACATTTGCCACTGGGAAATGAAGTCCAATCAGCCTGTTCTTAAACTGGTAAAACAGCAGCAAGGACACTGGGAGAGACTCATCAGGAGTAAGGTACTGAAATCATGCTCACTCTGTCAAGATTATTTAAGCAGTAAGGTAGTTCAGTGTGCTACATGGTGGAAACGTAACACAGTTAACAAACAAAACTGAAAAAAAAAAATTCATTGCATTGGCAGAATAAACGGCCATAATCAACGGTTGAAATCCAGACCAGAATTAATTTGTCCAGTGAGAAACGTTGGTGTTAAGAGAAAATGGTGACTTTAAAAAGTGGTTTCATTCCACAGAATATTTTTGTGAGTTACGACATGGACCATGTTGACGACGACGAGGAAGACAAATCATCAAGTTGTAAGACAAAATCTGCCAAAACTTTTTGAAAAATGAACAAAGTAAAATATTGGAGCTCATGCAGATGCTCATTTTCTTTTTTTTTTATTAGGTCGGTTGTTTGTGGAGAATATAGGAGAGGATAGCTGCTATCTGAAGTCAGAGAGCGGCAGCGATAGTGACTGAACCCAAAATGTTCTTGTTTACATCTTCACCTCTTCCCTTTAAGATATATTTCAGATTCCTTTTGCAGTTGTTTTATTGTTCTCGTATGTGGAGTTTAGTTGGTTGCCCTTCAGAGGCCAACATTCGGAGTCTGAAATCTAGTTGTTTGGAAATTGTCATCTTTTTTTCTCTATTGTTTCAGTCGCAGACGAGCAAATACATTCATTTTCATTCATGTACTTTGAATTTAGGTCTGGGTACATAGGTCAATACACATGGCTGTTTCCTTCTTATAAAAACAATTCATAATCACATTTAATGGCAGCTTGTGATGCCATGGGCAATTGAGAAACCAAATTGAATTGTTCCCCAATCTTTTGTTCAAATTTCTTGGAAATGTGATAAAAAGTTTCATTACCTTTGAGCTGTTTCAAGTTGGGATCCAGACGGGCTCTGTGCATTTTGGTATGTATTGTGTATGGAGGCAGAATCCTGAAAAAGTTAATGAATATGGAAATAAATTAATGGTTTGATAAAGTAATGAATGTGTCAAAAAATAAGAACTTTGCCAATTTCTTTGATTATGAAATGTAGCATTAATTAATTTATAATTTCCAGCAATATTAATTTAACATCACTATCGTATATCCTGTCTGCAGTCCTAAGAGGGGTTGAGTAGACCCCCTGTTCGTGGTCCCGCTGGTGTCACGCTGATCACTGAGGTTTTCCTCCTCCGTGGTTTTGGAAACTGACAGGACTCCCCTATCACTTTCCCGCTGTCCGACTGTGACATCTGCTGCTCTCTTTCTGAGTGTGAAGCTGGGACTGTGGGAGACGCATTATCAAAAACTAAGTAAATAATTAAATGAAAATAAAATAAAACGATAAGATAACTAAAATGGAAATTAAATGTAAGCAATTTCTCCTTAGAGATCAGTTGTCAGTTCTATTCAAAATAGTGTTATGGTAAATTCTGTTAAAAATTATCAATAAATATAGACGTTGCATAATTAAATTGTAAAAAAAAAAATTGCATGCTATATTTGACACATGAATTACTTTATTGAGCCACTTATTAATTTCTATGTTCACAATTTTTTTAGGATCCTTTTCTAAACATATAAGGGACAGCATGAAATTGGGAATTAAAATTAACCCACTGGTGCCATCTTGAGATTTGCCACGATTAGTACAGTTCTTAGCAAAATATGTAGCATTATTGTTCCGGCACTTCTGTTGATGTAATTAACACCTATTTACAACAAATGCCACCTCAAGGTACTATACAAAACAAATGGCTTCTAGTCATATCCAGCTGCATAGAATCTAATTTGGTTCAAATTCACTTTAAAATAATCCATCCGGTTAAGAACCATGTTCATAGTCAGTGTAATTGAACAAATTAAATTAATACAGTGCCCGTTGGTAATTGTCTACTGTAAGGAAGCCCAACCCAGTACAAGAAGTAACTGAATTTGCAGCAATCCTTCTGTTTTACTTTCTAGAAAACAGAAACGGACAAGAAAATAGTTTACTGATGTCTTCAGACTATTTGCTGGGTGTTTGTGTCATTGCCTCAGGTTTGTAAGTATGAAGTGTAACCTACACAAGTTATGATTTGTGATAACTAGTGATGTCACTTTTTCATGACGAGGCATGTATGTAAGTACATGTTGTTGTTTGCCTTATCTTCTGTTCACAACCATGGGAGAGCTCTTAGAGTCTGTTTTGTTTGCAGCTTTACCAAGTAAAACTGAGGCATTATAAAGCTTTATTTAAATCTACAAGTAAGACAAGCATACCTCCTCAGCTGCCTCGTGGCAACTGGTATGTTACTGTTGCCTTGTTGTTGCGGTGCTGCATTATAGTTGCATTAAAATTTACACCGTTCTTCAAATTTATATTTAAAATCATCTTTTTAGTTTGACCAACATGCTTGTTATGACTGGGAGTAATGGTAACAATTTGAAGTGGCCCATCCACAGGCCTAGAGCTTAGGGAGTTTAGTATTAGGGGAATGTAAAAAGGACTTCCAAACCACAAGGACTTGAAGAAGAGTGTCCAAAACAGTAATGAAGACGGCAAACAGTGCTTGAGGAGATACAGGACAGATTTGTTTGCTGCAATTCCTTTTCCATTGATGTTTGTGAATAATTCTTGGCATGTACATTTTTGTTTTTGGATAAAAATAAAAAGCATATCTTGTATGGTCCTAGTTTGTGGAAGATACCTGACATTTTCCAATCAGAAAAAATTGTTGGTTAAAGCTGCTGTAGGTAACTCTAAAAAAAATGTTTTCTTTTTTTTTTTTAATTGTCACAGTTTCCTGACAGAATGGTATGAGACAGATAATCTGTGAACAGAATCAATCTTCTCCACCTCCTCCCAGTGCTACTCTTGCGATCTGCAGAAATGTGCCGCTCCTGGCCAAAAACAGCCAATCAGATTCAGGAGGAAGGTCATAGCACTATAAATTACACTTGTGTATGCACTGCTCAATGTGCTAATGGTGGAGAAACAACTTACTGTTCCAGGAAAACTGTTTACCTGCTGTCACTGGTGACCGTGCTAACTAGCTGAGCATTTGTGACAGGCTGTGTTATCAGGAAGAAGCTGTAGTGTAGCAGAGAGAAAGGGGAGTAAGCAGTGTGTACACAAGCAAGATTGACAGCGTTTTTGACATCATTGTATTTCTGCTAAGAGTGCACCGATTTCAGTTTTCTGGCCGATTGCCGATTACTGTTCCTTAAAAAACCTGAGCTGCTGATTCCGATTTTGGAAGCTATTACTGAGTTGGAAACAGTGGGATGACTATTGATTACTGCAAACATGCAAACGTGACCACGGCAGAGCAACAGAAGACAGTGGTTGATTTTTAGACATTTGCCGAGGTCAATAAGATGAGTGGATGAATTTGGCTTCACATGTAGATATCAGCTAATCACCGGTCTCCCAAAATTGGGAAGAGGAAATTGGGGCCGATTTATTGGTGCATCTCTAACTTCTGCAGCTAGCACTGGGAAAAGGCAGAGGAGCTTAATAGACATACAGTTTTAGCAAATGTATAAAAATATATTTCCTGTAACGGCTACATACGGGAGCCTTAAGGGAAAATTTTAAATGTATATCTGCCAGGGATATAAATAATTGTGGACATAAGTGCCTGTGTACCAGGAGTTTAGGTTAAAGCTGTAACTTTTGTTTAAAAAATGTTTTTTGCATATTTGTTAAAACTGTCACTATGTCCTGTGAGTAGAATATGTACGGCTTTATGGATCAATCCTTAAAATTAAGTCGTATTGACTTATTTTGTTAATATTCTGTATCTCTTTAACTCTGAGGAGAAATGTATCAGTTAATAGACTTAATGTGCTTTTTCTTTTTGAACATTTGTTTGAATACTGCAGTTTTACATTGTTAGATGCTGTTTGAATTATTAGTAAATGCACTTTCTGTTCTATATATCATAAAACAATAAATTGATCTGCTCCTGCACCTGTTTTCTATACAGATGGTTATTACAAAAGAGTATCTAGTCCCAACACCAGAATATATTTAGATTTGCAAAGGGTCAACAGTGGAAAATTTTCCGTGTGGTCACCAAAACGCACAGAAAACACAGCAAAAATCACAAGTGTGCTTTAGATAAATTTACAAAATGTCAGCATTTCAGATGGCTGGGAAGCAAATACATCATCATTAAATGTTAACTACTAGGTTTAACATTTAGGAAAATTGAAAAGACTAAAATCAAAAAGATTCATGTGCTGCATGGCTTTATGGTTTTCCTTTCTGTTACATAACTCAGTATGGTTATTCTTTTCAAAGCTTGTAGATAGACGTTACTAGAATGAAGACCTAAACACCTCAAAAGAAATGGACATACAGTGTACTGACTAGACGTTTTAGTGAAACTTTGATTCATTTTAAAATAGGGATGTCAAAAGACCTCAGTATGTTCTTGTTGACATGAAGTCTGTCAATGAACCTTGCTTGATAAAGTGTAAGAGACCTATATAGGAAAGAGGGTTTTTTTTTTTAGGGTTGAACTCATGTATGTTTGGGACTTTTGTTGTGAAGTTAAAAAGGAGAACTTCCTGCTTTGATGTGTTTTAACACATTCTGCTCACATTGCACATAAATCTGGCTGACAGCCCTTGTTACAGCAGCATGGATGAAGCCCCTCTTTTAGGCACTAGCCCCGCTGCAGAATTAGACAAACCTAGTTAGAGTGGAACCTATCTGCGGATTTTCTGTGGAACGTACAGTAACTCCAAATTATCAGCAGAACATTGAGTCAAGGTTTTCACTGTACATATTTGCATCTTAAGTAGAAGTGTGCCGATCGATCGGCCACCGATCATAATCGGCCGATTTCCGTGAAAAAGTGTATGATCGGTGATCGCCGATCACGGCCTCTTGTTGCCGATCACACAAACCGATCTCCTGGATTTCATTTCGCAGCCTTCCTGTGCAGCTGGTCTCCCTCTCGTTCACACTGCGCAAACGCGCAGCGATGTGGAACTATAAAGCACTGAGTGAATGGGGAAATTTGCATGTTCCGGCGGAAAATTACCTTATTATGGCACGTCATTATGGCACGTCATGCCATACTTGACGGAGTTTGGCTACATCGAGGCTCACTGCAGTAAAAAAAGACATATGGAGCGATCAGACAGCAGGTAAAGCAGCGCACAGCTACAAACACTCACCCGGATTAGCATGACGGTCAGAAAGTTAAACAAATAACCCGCAAAATTATTTAAGTCTTCGAGCTGCAATGTAAGACGCTGGTTCTGTTCTCACTGTTGAACTGCTGCTACGCTACAGGTAGTAATATTTCACAGACGGATCGCCGCTTCTGCCCCACCTGGTAGTGAACGCTCACACCGAACCTCTGCTTAAAGCTGCAGCATATAACTTAAAAAAAATTACATACGTATTAAATGTAATTTAATACGTATGTATCATGTTACTGTCCTAACATGGTAGAAATAATCTCTGAAAAAATAATCGATCTCCTCCCTGTTCTGCATAATCACTCCGCTCTGTCAGAAACAGCCAATCAGAACTAGCAGTAATCAGCTAGCCGCCATGCTATCAGGAAATTTTCATTCAGTAACTCAGGAAGTTTATTGTAATGGAACCTGCATTTGCCTTTGAATGTTAAGTTTTATACTTGAATGTTTTGGCAATGTTGAGAGGTTTTATTTGGACTTTTTGCATTATTTAGCCTCTTCAGAGCCTTTATATGTTTTCAGTCTGTTAAAGATAGTATTACCAATAGCAGTACATTTTGCACAATGCCTGTTTTCTTTTTTTTCTTGGAAAAAGTTATTAAAAACAAGTTTGTCTAAATTAAGGTGAATTCATGGTTCCTTTTTCCACATAATGTAATCGGTAGTGCTTATGATTAAAAAAATTATGTGATCGGTATCGGTGATCGGCTGTGATCGGCCTTCATGGGTGATCGGAATCGGCAGGAAAAAACCTGATCGGCACATCTCTAATCTTAAGGTATGTGTGGGTTAAGACTACTAAAATTGGCAGCTATACATGTTTTCTGAAGTGGTTTCAGGTATTCACAGATTTCAGCTGATCATGTGGTCCCTAACTCGTGTGAATGTGAAGAGCCCACTGTCCTCAAAACTGAGTCATGGTTTGATTACAAATTCTTTGAAAAAAACAAACGAACTATGATTTGTGAAACCGTAATTCTATTCCTGTGAGCAGAAAAGTGGGGATTTCCAATTTTCTCCAAATTTAGCTAATTTCCTGCCTCATTACAAACCCACAATCATGTCTCATGAGAGGAATGTATTGTAAAAAAAAATATATAGAAAGATACTTTGTCAAATTTTAATTAATCGAGTTTGATGGATTAAAATGCCACGCCCAAATCAAAATCGATGTTATCGCACACAAACATCTGTTAAATTGTCATAAAATGCTTATCACACAAACATCTGTTAAATCTGCGTCATAAAAGGTTTATCGTATAAAAACATCTGTTTTGATTTAAATTAAGTTAATATAAAACAGACAGGATTCTGGAACCTTCTCTTAAATCAAATGGTTAATAAGGGGTGAGGCCCTCTTTCATCATATACATTTAAGTTCTTATAAAACAGAGAATTCTGGCAAACTTGACTTTTGACCCAGTTCTACCAATGCCAATTTTCTGATGCAACTCCTCCTCACACAGAGGCTCCACCCCCAACTCCTTTTATCTTCCTGCTCCCCCAGCAGATGCCCCAGCCCACTTTTATGAGCTTCTGTTTGAATGAGCCAATAGAGATAAAGGGGTGGAATTTCTGTTTTTCGGAGGCCCTGTCATTCTACTTGTTGCATTTTGGTAGACTTAAGAACCTAAAATGTAAGTTGTTTATCAATATAAAACAGACAGGATTCTGGAACTTTCTCTTAAATCATATGGTTAATAAGGAGCATGTCAGGGGGCCCCCCCCTCTCTTTCATCATATACATTTAAGTTCTTATCAAAATAAAACAGAATTCTAGCAAAATGACTTTTGACCCAGTTATTCCCCTCCCCCATATTGAAAGTTTTAGACCCATGTAAATTTGCTGATGTAACTCCTCCTCGCATAGACCCCACCCCCAACTGCTTTCATCTTCCTACTCCCTGGCAGATGCCCCAGCCCACTTTTATTAGTTTCTATTTGAGCCAATAGAGATACAGGGGTTGGATTCCTGTTTTTCTGCTTTAAATATTTTTCAGAGGTCCCGTCATTCT
Organism: Poecilia formosa; assembly: GCF_000485575.1. Lineage (NCBI taxonomy): Eukaryota > Metazoa > Chordata > Actinopteri > Cyprinodontiformes > Poeciliidae > Poecilia > Poecilia formosa. The sequence goes on along the minus strand of NW_006800744.1, from coordinate 8,861 downwards.
ACTTGTTGCATTTGGAGGGCAAGAACCACTTTGCTCTGACAGAAAAAAAAAAGTTCGCATTAAAAGAGAAAAGCCTCAAGAGAAGACAGCCTCATCAGAGACTACAGATGGACTGTCATGTTGGTATTCAATTTTCGAACCCACATGCAAGAACACAACCAGAAGAGTCAGAGTAGTGAACAATAATGAGTTTATTGAATCCAGGGGAAAAGGGGAGAGGGAATGGATGCTGGAGCGGATGACCGGGTCGTCTTACTGTCAACGAGAGGCACATGGTTAGAGAAGGAAGGTGAGTATTTTCCAGGAGTGAAAAATACTCCTGGAAAAATACTCAAGGTAAGCGATACCTTCATATCGCTTACCTTGATATGAAGGTAAGCGAGCAGAGCGCTGGAGGATGGAGCTTCGTTGGAGAGCGGACAGGTTTTACGGCGGAACGAGCGGAGTCCGACTTGGTCCAGTTGTTCCTTTTCTCCAGACTGGGTTTGGGCTAGGACTGACAGGTCTTTAGGCGTTCCGAAGGGGAATCCACTGGAGACGGACCGAAGACGGGGGCAAAGGCGAACACACGGGGAGTGGCGTCCGACCGGTAACACCAGCAGCGTCGAGGGAGGACACACGAGGAAGGTAACTCACAGACAGCACGGATCACAGGCTCACTCTGAGGTCAGAGCAGACAGCACTCACGGAACGAGGAGGTAACAGGATCACCTGACGAGTAGGACAACAAGAAATTGGCAAGGAGCAGGTAACAGAGGGCCTTTCTCTGGAACGATAGGTAAGCTAACACTCAGGCGATGAGAAGTCGTTCGGCCACTGCTTATATCCACAGTCCACGCCCTCCAAACGAGCTACAGGTGCGTCCACGGGGTTGCCCCTGCAGCTTCTCAGGGGCTCTGCATCTGGCGCCATCGAGTGGATGCCCAGAATAATTACGGTGCTCCAAACAAAAATAAAACTCAAACCCAAAAGAAACAAAGAAAAAGACTAATAAAACCAAAACAGAAACACAGATCCTGACATGGACAAACCATCGCAAGACCTTGCTTCATGGCTGATGCTTCATCCTCTACACTCCTGGATAGAAATCTGGTCTTACCTCCATCAGCAGCGTTCAAATCCTCGGTTCAGCACGAGATTCCCACGTTCCAGGACTCCGAACATGCTCCGCCTGATTCCTCCGGATCGCACTCTGCTGAGGGTCCTTCATCCCGTGTGGGAAAAATTAACACCACCCCGTGTTGTCCAGTGGGACCTCCCTTCTCTGTCAGACTCCAAGCTCGGTCTATTAAATTCCAGTCCATAAATTGGATGCTTCCCAGAAGTCCACCTTTTTTTGTGCAAGAGAAAACCTGAAGACAAAAGGCAGCAGGTTGTGAAGTGAGGTGGAGAAGCTAGTTTGCTAACATCCAACTCAACTGCTTGAAGATCCAAAAACAATCAGATGGGAATCCCACCACCAGACCCTGCTCTATGCATCACCCCAAGAAGTAAATCATTACAGTTGGACAAAGTTTCCTCTCTAACTTTTTTGCTTCATTCATATAAATTTAATCAAATAAAGAACTTTTATCTCCACCTCCAAGCCTGGATCCACTCTGTCACTTCATCCCAGTCAAGGCTGATGAAGAAATTAAGGTCAAGGAAATTACAGTCACTATGTACTCAATAGTTAAGCATTTAATAAATCATGTTAATTGTGTTAAGAAAATAAATTTAAAATAAGCTAGTTTTAAAACTTAACATGTCTTGATTCAAATACCCTAATTGTGGTTTTAAAATCAGTAATCTATTCTGGCTTTTTGACCTTTATGTTACATGTAGTTTACAGCAGATGATTTGCTAGGATTGTTTGAATTGCCTTTTGTGTGTGTGGGAAAACAATACAGTAGAAGTTCTAGTTTTTCACATTCATCTGTGAAAAGCCGTAAACACGGCAGGGGTTTCTGTCTTGAGAGAGGGTCAGAGGTAGCTCCTGGATTGGATGAGCAAAGATACGCCTTATTTGAATAAATTAAAGATAAGAATATGCCTTCACTATAAAACTTTCTACACAGAAGTAACAAATTAGATTTGCTCTTGCAATTCTCCAAAGACGTCTTTGCTTTTTTTTCTTTCTTTCTTCTTCTTTCCATTTATGTCAGGTAAATTAATGTATATATCTGTTGTTCTGCAGTTTCTGTTGTAATTTTATGAGTTGTCTTCTATTGGGTTAAACTCTGTAATTCTGACGTCAACACACGTTGTTTTCCTTGTGGCTACACGCGGCCCGCCGAGAGGACCTGGGATCCAAGAGGAAAAGAGAGCCAGCCTTTTTCCAAAATTAACTAATTTAGATACTCTTCCTTAACAATTGTTATATTAATTTCAAATAATAATAAAAAAAACAGAATAATTTATTTTATAAACAAAAATGTATCTGTGTTTAACTTCCTCACCATTTCTTTCTCTGTGCTGCTTTCAGCTGGTATCTTATGAACCATCCTCCATTCTGTCACTTCAACCAACCAACTTTGCTCATAATGCTCCAGTAGCTTATATAGTAGCGTTCCCCGTTTTAGACTCATGGTTGCTAAAAACCTTACCAGACTGACTGATTTTAGTGACATAGTGGGTGTAAAATATTTAATAAAATGTTGGCTGGCTTTATTTTCATTCTTATATTTAACTTTATGACACACAAAACTACAAATAAATCGTCCTTATTGTCTCCAGATGGATTATGGGTAAAGCTTGTCACCAACGTCATCATCAGTCACTTGGCAACAAATGGCAAACTAGCTAGAGCATTTCTACGGACTACGTTAACATGTTTTGAATTTGTGTTGTTTCATCGTTAGTGACCAGTAGCCTGATGTTTCTGTTCTACTCTTGGTTTGTTGTACTTCATATCAGATGGACTTCAAAATGACATAGTCGCTCTCTCTGGTGATGAAACTTGTTAGTGTAATCTGGTTGTATTTCTCTTTTGTATAACACAAAACGTCTTTTTTGTTTGGTTATTTGTATTGTTCCTTATCTAACTGAAACAACTCTCATTGTTTTAACCGTGTTACTTTAAGATCGGAAGCCCCTCCTTTTCTTCTTCTGTGGTATTGTCTTTACATTTTATTCAACCCTTAGACTGAGAAGCATAGACATAATATAAGCATAGACGCCTCATGGACCGCTCTCGCCTATTGACCCTGACGAGATTTAGGGTGGCCATCTTGGAGCGGTACACCACTCCACTCAGCATTATGTGTTTAGCAGGCACAATGACGTATCAGCGCATTTAATCGATTATAACACACTTGTTTTGTTAATGGAAACCATATTCAAACATCTATAAATGCAACATTTATAAACAATTGTATTTTTTAAGTATGTTTTTAATACATAGTTCATCATATTTAAATA
>NW_006800744.1:3616-5452 GCF_000485575.1 Poecilia formosa | reverse complement strand
ACTTTTAATACTTAAGTATTTTTAAAAGCCAGTACTTTTTTACTTTTACTTAAGTAAAATGTTAATGTGGTACTTTGACTTTTACTTGAGTACATTTTTGTCTTTGTATTTGTACTTTTACTTAAGTACATTTTTTGAGTACTTTCTCCACCACTGCCGACCGGTAACACCAGCAGCGTCGAGGGAGGACACACGAGGAAGGTAACTCACAGACAGCACGGATCACAGGCTCACTCTGAGCTCGGAGCAGACAGCACTCACGGGAATATCGAGGAGGTAACAGGATCACCTGACGAGGAGGACAACAAGAAATTAGCAAAGAGTAGGTAACAGAGGGCCTTTCTCTGGAACGATAGGTAAGCTAACACTCAGGCGATGAGAAGTCGTTCGGCCGCTGCTTATATCCACAATCCACGCCCTCCAAACGAGCTACAGGTGCGTCCACGGCGTTGCCCCTGCAGCTTCTCAGGGGCTCTGCATCTGGCGCCATCTAGTGGATGCCCAGAATAATGACGGTGCTCCAAACAAAAATAAAACTCAAACCCAAAAGAAACAAAGAAAAAGACTAACCAAAACAGAAACACAGATCCTGACATGGACAAACCATCACAAGACCCTGCTCCATGGCTGATGCTTCATCCTCTACACTCCTGGATAGAAATCTGGTCTTACCTCCATCAGCAGCGTTCGAATCCTCGGTTCAGCACGAGATTCCCACATTCCAGGACTCCGAGCATGCTCAGCCTGATTCCTCCGGATCACACTCTGCTGAGGCTCCTTCATCTCGTGTGGGAAAAACTAATACCACCCCGTGTTGTCCAGTGGGACCTCCCTTCTCTGTCAGACTCCAAGCTCGGTCTATTAAATTCCAGTCCATAAATTGGATGCTTCCCAGAAGTCCACCTTTTTTTTGTGCAAGAGAAAACCTGAAGACAAAAGGACCTCAGGTTGTGAAGTGAGGTGGAGAAGCTAGTTTGCTAACATCCAACTCAACTGCTTGAAGATCCAAAAACAATCAGATGGGAATCCCACCACCAGACCCTGCTCTATGCATCACCCCAAGAAGTAAATCATTACAGTTGGACAAAGTTTCCTCTCTATCTTTTTTGCTTCATTCCCTGCCAGCATGCCTAGGTGGGCCCCATGTGGGGAAAAGGAGGGCAGACTATATGGGTCCCATATGGGTTTGTCCGCGGGTTCCACGATGGCCCCACATGGGTTTGCCCATGTAGGGCCAGAGCCCACATGGGCCCTGCATGGGCCCATGTAGCGCCCATGTAGGGCCATTGTGGAACCCGCGGACAAACCCATATGGGACCCATATATCAGCTCTCCTTTCCCCCACATGGGTCCCACCTAGGCATGCTGGCTGGGATTCATATAAATGTAATCAAATAAAGAACTTTTATCTCCACCTCCAAGCCTGGATCCACTCTCAGTCACTTCATCCCAGTCAAGGCTGATGAAGAAATTAAGGTCAAGGAAATTACAGTCACTATGTACTCAATAGTTAAGCATTTAATAAATCATGTTAATTGTGTTAAGAAAATAAATTTAAAATAAGCTAGTTTTAAAACTTAACATGTCTTGATTCAAATACCCTCATTGTGGTTTTAAAATCAGTAATGTATTCTGGCTTTTTGACCTTTATGTTACGTGTAGTTACAGCAGATAGTTTGCTAGGATTGTTTGAATTGCCTTTTGTCTGTGTGGGAAAACAATACAGTAGAAGTTATAGCTTTTCACACTCATCTGTGAAAAGCCGTAAACACGGCAGGGGTTCCTGTCTTGAGAGAGAGTCAGAGCTAGCTCCTGGTTTGAATGAGCAAAGATACG
>NW_006800744.1:0-2565 GCF_000485575.1 Poecilia formosa | reverse complement strand
CGGAGAACGTTTTCAACAGACACGGGCTGAAAAAAAGTTCGACTCATATGTGTCAATAAAGGTGTAAAAACCGTATTTATTTCAAGTAATTTGCGAAATAAAACCCACCATTTTAGGGATTACATGGTTAAGAAACGTGATAATGTTACAAATATCTTTAAAATTTCCTCTTCGGTCATATTTCAGTCCGTTTTCTCGTCAATATGCGAGAGAACAGAGCGATGCGCGCTCCCCCGAGAGGGGATGCAATTTTGGGCAGGCATGCGTTTCTGGGCATAACACCTGTTTGAAACTGGGGTGATAGAACAACGGTACCACAGCACTTTTAAACTTCAATAATCAGAATGCAGAAATTGTTTCCGTTGTTTTAAGAGGTTTACGTCAGTCTGCCTTTTCCCTATCGATACGCTTCCCGACCGCCCTGCACCTTAGGGGCTTAAGAAAAAAAAGACGCGCACATTGCGCAAAACTCAAACAGGAGAAGTGGGACATAAAACGGAGCGACGAAGTAGATATGAATTATGGCATAAAAACAGAATCCAACGCTGAACAGTGGAAAAAATCAACACATGATGTGAAACACATGACGATTAGGCGGCGCAGCAGGTGATGAGTGAAGATTACTGATGGTGAGCGTCAATAAATGTTAAAATAAATCTAGCAACAGGAAAGAAACTAAAGTGGACATAGCAATAAACCAAGCGAGGATAGTACTAATCAGATGAAAATGGAAATGAATGAACAACAAAGTGCAAGAATAAACTAAGAAAAAACTAAAGTAAATACAGAGGAATAAACTGGTATGGCAATACCTTTCGAGCAATAATTAATACAGAGGCAAGAATAAACAGACAATATGTCCAGATAAAAGGAAAAATAATATTGTTGAAGTGCCATGGGTTTGTTGACACCATATCTGATACTGAGAATAAATATATCTTACAGACCATAACAGTAAATAACTTATCACTTATTTATGTTTTTAATAAGATTTGATATATTTATTTCTTCAATATTATTTTTCATGTCAGTGTTAATGTCATGAGGCTGATGACTCCATGACACTTTCAATTTGACTCAATAGGATTTGATTAAGAACCAGATTTGTTCTTTGTAATTTCTGTCCAGTAAAACTATTAATCTATAAATCAACAGACAGATATATAAAGATATAATCCATGTTTCTGTCTCATATTTGTATGGCATTAAAAGGAACTTTTGTTTTTCCACTGAAAGCTCTGGTTTGCACAGTAAATGCTATGTGGGTGAAATTTTATGGATGATACTCTGATGTCCCAGTCTCCTGAAGGCAGCACAGAGCTGCACCACCAGAAACCGACAGAAACACTGAAGAGAAGAAGAGCTATGATTAATGTAGTCACAGTTCTATCTATGTTTTAATGCTGCAGAGCTCAGTCAGTTTGCAAATAGATCAAAGTTTAAACTGGCATGTTGTACATCTTTTATATGGTCATTTTGTGGAATATTTAACAACTAGAAAATGAGAAAGAACAAGAATATTGTTTGCACTCTGATTGGCTGCTGTTGGCCTACAAATTTTAAGTTGATTGTTCATTAAAAAAAATTTCATAGACACCTGTGAAAATAATTTCTATTCCCATGGCTTTTTTGTTCTCTGGGAAATTATTTTTGATGATAAATACAGAAACAAGCATAAAAATCAAAACATCTACAATAGTGATAGTAATATTAATAATAAAATAATAGTCAGTGCAAAGTAGTCTACAAATTCTTTGTTGGAGGGACCTGGATAAAGGCTAGGGGGCTGCTGGCCCGAAAAAAAGTTGAGAAACACTGATTTCATTGGTAATGTTGCATGTTCTAAATTACTTGCAAAAACATTGACTGAAAGGACTCTTATTTAATGTTGAGGGATTTTTGGCTGTAAGGCGAACCTTTAGGGCACAGACATTTTACATTTTGTTTTGAGTTGAAATGTACTGAAGTCTTATTTAAGTTTGAGTGTTTAGCTTGTTAATTGTATTGTTAGAAGCAATTGTTTGCACTATTCAAAGACACTGTTTATTAAACTGTGGCAATAGCAACGCTATAGTTAATTTCCATCATAGCTATAAGTTTCAGGCTCAGGATTTTTTTTTACTTTAAGCCCTGCTGCTGTTAGACCTACCGATTTTAACTTGAATGTTCATTGCATTTTTTGTAAACACCTGTGAAAATAATTTCTATTCCCATGGCTTTTTTGTTCTCTGGGAAATTATTTTTGATGATAAATACAGAAACAAGCATAAAAATCAAAACATTTACAATAGTGATAGTAATATAAATAATAAAATAACAGTGAGTGCAAAGTAGTCTACAAATTCTTTGGTGGGGGGGCGGTGAGGGCCCTGGATAAAAGCTAGGGGGGCGCTGGCCCGAAAAAGGTTGAGAAACACTGGATTAATTGATTTATCGTCTATCGCAACAGGCCTACTATTTAGTGTTTTAAAGTTTAATATTCAAAAAACTGACTCAAACAGTGTGAGACTACAAGAACTGTTTCAATGATAGAGAAGGAAAAAGTAACCATATCTTTGCATTTCA